>NC_053167.1:125151877-125314603 GCF_016835505.1 Polypterus senegalus
AGCATCTACTGTGAACATACAAAAGAGCAGGGGAGTTTTTAGAAAACCTTAGAGGAACATCTAGGCATCTGAGTGGCACTGCAGAGGAAGAAAGAGATAGACAGATAGATAGATAGATAGATAGATAGATAGATAGATAGATAGATAGATAGATAGATAGATAGATAGATAGATAGATAGATAGATACTATTTGCAGCCTTTTATGTCAATTAGACATACTGTATATAAACTAATGACCTGTGTGTGTATGGAGCAGTTCCCCCTTCTCACACTCACCCACAGCCACTAGATGGCGCATGATGCACTTTTACATTATTTGAGCTCCTGTACGCACCTCACTTCTCACTACAAAAGACCTGCGTGCAGCAAACGTGGTCACATAACAACATCATGCTAATGACACAGATGAAGAGACACAACATCAAAATGAAGCAGCTCAACAATGTGCAATTGAAACACCTTAGCAATGGAGAGCAAGGCATTGTGGTTTTCGCTAAAATATTGTCTATCTGGAGGTATTTTCTAGAGACAAAGATTAATAGGGCTCATATGCCAGTGATATACTGTAGCTAAGATATGGTGTCACCAGTGTCTTCTTATAAAAGCCAGGGGGCAGCAAGCACAAGTGAGTCCGTGTCCTCTGCACTGGGTAATTCTTAACAGTTAGCTGACGCCCCTCCAACGTAATAAAACTACTAGGGAGTCCTTGGGTTGTTTTTTGTCCTGAAGGCCACACGTAGCAAGTTATATATAATGCCTTATCTATCTATCTATCTATCTATCTATCTATCTATCTATCTATCTATCTATCTATCTATCTATCTATCTATTATATGGCACTTTTTACTTTATCTGGAACATTGCAAAAAATTTGTAATTTATGATTCATGTTGAATGGCACATATAAATAAAATAAAATCTATGCTGTGTTATGTACACATGGCCCTTTATAAACCAATAATTCCTTATTATACAGAAAGGTACCCAAATGCGATTGATGCCACTTGTATAGTTTCTTTTTGACTTCATGTTTTGTATGGATACCATTTAATGTTTCTCCATCCAGATTAATCAGTGTGTCTAAATGCTTTGACATTAGTGAGCTTGAAGCCCAGGAGGTCCTTGAACAACTACATAAATCATACAAAAGAGCATACATCAGGATACAAATGAGAGAATCAAAGTAAGGCACAGAATTAAATGCATCCATCTCTCGTTTGTGCCTTTCACATCTTTTTATTTATTTATAATAGAGTTCCCTTTACATTTATCCATTGCAGTTGGGGAAATAAATATTAAACATGTCAACATTTTTTTTCATTAAATATATTTCCAATGAGGCTATTCACATGCAGTTCTCACCAGACACTGGTATTAACTCAAGAAATCCACAAATATAAAGAATTCACGACATTAAAATCCATAAATAAAGTGTATATGTAATAAAATGGAATGACACAGGGAATGAATATTGAACATGGTAATTTAATACTTAGTGGAGAAGCCTTTGTTTGTAATGACAACTGTATGAAGAATCCAGTTGCCTGCGGTGCTCAGCTGTGATTTTGAGTCATTCTCCTCAGGTGATTGTCTTTAAATCTTGAAGATCCCTCTTGTGAGTGCTGATCTTTAATTCCTTTAAGTCCTTTAAGTTGACTGGGCCATTCTAACAACTTGATTTTCTTTTTCTGAAATCAATTGAGAGTTTTATTTGCTGTATGTTTTGGATTGTCATCCTGCTGGAAGGTCCACTCACGTCTCATCCTCATCATCCAAGTCTGCCAGTACCATGAGATGAGAAACGGCCCCACACCATGATAATTCCACCTCCAAACTTCACTGTTGGTATGATGTTTGTCAGGTGATGTGCAGTGCCATTTCTCTTTCAAATGTGGTGTATAGTATGACAGTCAAAAAGTTCAACTTTGGTCTTGTCTGACCAGACTACATTCTCCCAGGATATCGGCTTTTCAAAATGAGCATCAAGGTGTCTTTTCTTCATTAATGGAGTCTTGTGGGCTGAGCATGCATACTACCTTTTGTTTCCTCTGTAACAATTAGACAGTAAGACTTTAGGGACTTTCAAAACTCGATTTGATGCTTTTTAGAAGTATTAAGTGGATAGGACTGGTGAGCTTTGTTGGGCTGAATGGCCTGTTCTCATCCAGATTGGTCTGATGTTCTAATTGTACCTGCTGCTTTCTGAAGCTCTTTCAGAGTGGTTCTTGGCTCTTGGGCTACTCTTCTAACTATTCTTCTGACTCCCTGGTCAGAAATCTTGCAAGGAGCTCCTATGTATAGCCAATGGGATGTGAGTGATGTTCCTTCCAGTTGCGGATAATGGCCCTAATGGTGTGTACTGGAAGATTCAGAAATTTTCAAATACATCTGTAACCAGTTCCATTGATATGGTTTTGTTGTAATGGTCTTGGGAGAACTCTTTGCTTTCACCCATCATGAGATGTTTCTTGTGTGACACCTTGGAAGCAAAACACCTTTATTTCTATTTTTTGTTCTATCAATTATATAGGACCTTTTACATCTATCTATCTATCTATCTATCATGTAGTCTTCCATATCTATCTATCTATCTATCTATCTATCTATCTATCTATCTATCTATCTATCTATCTATCTATCTATCTATCTACTATTTGGCACCTTTTACTTTATCTAGGACATATAGTGCCTTGCAAAAGTTTGTAATTTATGATTCATGTTGAATGGCACATGAAAGCAAAATCTATGCTGTGTTATGCACACATGGCCCTTCATAAACCAATACTGTGATTCTTTATTAAACAGAAAGGTACCTAAATGTGATTGATGCCGCTTGTATAGTCTCTTTTTGATTGCATGCTTTGTATGGATACCATTTTATTTTTCTCCATCCAGATTAATCAGTGTGTCTAAATGCTCTGACATTACTGAATGGGGGTGTGTGAGACCCATCTTGTCCCAATGAATGATCAGATGTATGGCTTCGTTATAGGTTCTTCATTCCATATCTTTATTTTTAACTTTCATGTTGTTTAATTGTACTAAAATGAATATGAAAGCCAGAGTGACAAATGGCTGCCATTCACAGTAAGACAAACCTGTTAACCTGCAAGCTTGAAGCCCAGGAGGTCCTTGAACAACTACATAAATCATACAAAAGAGCATACATCAGGATACAAATGAGAGAATCAAAGTAAGGCACAGAATTAAATACATCCATCTCTCTATTTAGTGCCTTTCATATTTACCTCTTTATTTTATATGTAGTACATTTTCCTAGTTATTTATTACATAGAGCCCTTAATATACTGTATATCATTCTATTAATTATATAGTGCCTTTCACATCTATCTATCTATCTATCTATCTATCTATCTATCTATCTATCTATCTATCTATCTATCTATCTATCTATCTATCTAATAGTGTTTTTCCTATCATCTATCTATCTATCTATCTATCTATCTATCTATCTATCTATCTATCTATCTATCTATCTATCTATCTATCTATCTATCCCAAACAAACATTAGCACTGATAGTATGACTCCCATACCAAAATGATATCTAACAGAGACATGGCAACTAAATGCACACACACACACAGATGCTTGTCCTTTTATTAAAGTAGATTAACGAGTTATGAACAGCTTTACAAATCTTTTCACAGACTTTGCTCCATGACACGGTTCATTAGTGCTTGTTGCAGAAGCACTGGTCCCCCCAGCTGCCCCATCTACACTCCAGTCTTCTCCCCTTCTCTATCCCAAAGATGTCTACAGGTTTCCTTTTCTGTTAGTCTAAGCGCCAGCTCTTCAAGACCCTTCACTGGAATGAGCAGTTTAGAAAATCAATGAATGACTTGACTTGAATTGAACTGAAGATAAACCTGCCAGGTTATGGTTTCATAACAGACATCCTGAATTGTTAATCCACAGTACCAACAACAAGAATCTGAAAACTGCTCCTGGTGGCCAACTTACTTGTAGTGATGCTTAAGATAGAAACACAGAAGTGGACATGGGAGAAATGGTCTACAGATAGCCGTCTTCATGCAGAAGAAAGAATAGCAGCCATACAATAATAACTTGCTTCAGAAGAATAAAGTCGATGGAATACAATGCAGCCTTTGCTTTGATCCATTATAACAATCATTTGTGCCCTGCTGCTCGGCCAGCACAATTAGGATCCGTGTTGATTTAAGTCCTAGCGCATGTCCCATAGCACCCACTCCAACCTACACATGCTGTTGTTGAATTTTATTGACTTTTATCAAAGTGGTTCAAAGTGCCCCCCTGTTACTCTGATGAGAGTATCAACGACATCCAAAGAGAGGTCATCTGCGATCATAAAAAATTCAAGAGAGCATCAACAATAATGTGAAGTAAATGTGTGCCTGGTGTTGTTGCTGAAATGAATGACAGCCATATAGCTGGACTGAGTGATCAGGAGAAAAGATCAGGGAGTGGGTGAGCTGGATCAGGAAATGGTGACAAAAATTGGTGACCACCCAGGGGTCAAGAAGTCTTCAGCTTCCATATTAAGGTGCAAAATTGTGAATCATAGGAATGAAAGACTGGGTGGACTAGGAATTACTGGACACAAGATCATGAAAGGTCATGTGTGTGGTGTGCTGGGCTGGTAACATCACATCAAGAGAGGCCCACTGAATCAACAGGCTAATTAAGAGGGTGACACACTGTGGACCCCCTGCAGGTCATAGCAAAGGAGAAAATGAAAACAAAACTGAGTGACATTACGAACAATGCTGCACAGCCTCTCTGTGACACACTAACACTGAGGACCCTCAGCCAATGAAGTAATCAGCAGAAGTGTCTGGAAACACGGCTGTGGTCCTTTATACCAAAAGCAATATAACCACATAGCACAGGGGTCCTCAATCACAGTCCTGGAGGGCCACAGTGGGTACAGGTTTTCATTCCAGCCAGTTTCTCCAATTAGAACTCAGACCTTACTGATACTGAAACTTGCTATTTAACTCTAGGCCTTGTTAGTGCTTTTATTCATCAAAGACAAATCTGAGTTACTTTGTTGATCAGAGGTCCTCAATTACAGTTCTGAAGGTCCGCAGTGGCTGCAGATTTTCACTTCAACTAATTTCTTAATTAGAACCCATTTATTTACTAGTAAAACAATACAGTTGTTGGGATTTTAGTTATCTTGCCTGTTACAATTCAAAACTTTTAATTGCCTATTTTAGTTTTTAGGAGCTGCATTTAAGTTTTAATTGTTACCTATTTAATTAATCAGACATTACTTAATAATAAAATGAAGATAGCCATAAACCAGCAGCACTCCAGATAAAGAGCTCCCTTTAAAACCTGCCCATGTGCACCATCAGTTATCTGTGTTAAATAAATAAATACATACTGTGGATGCTGGCCCGGACACAGACAGGCAGACACGTTTGAATCACCCACCACACATTTATTACACAAGTCCATATTTACGAAAGTGCAGCACAAACCCCAAAAGTCCCCAAAGTCCAGGCCTCTTTATCAGTGCCTTCGTCCTTCAGGCCGTCTCACTCCTCTCCTCCCAAGCTCCATCCTTCTCTTCACCCGACTCAAACCATCGAATGGAGGGAGGTGGCCCCTTTTATTAATCACCCAGATTTCCTCCACTTGCCTCCCGACAATCTTCCACCGGCACTCCCCTATGTGACGGAAGTGCCAGCTGCACACCCGGAACCATTCCAGTTGTCCACGATCCTCTTCCCCCCAGCACTTCTGTGTGTGGCGGAAGTGCTGAGGTCCAGGGCTCCAAAGGCATTGGGGCGCCCCCTGGCGGTGACCACGGGCCTCTAAAGGGCTGAGCTTCAAAGTTCTGTACCTGTGGTCCCCATAGCCACCAGGGCGGTTGCCCTCACATGGTCTGGGGGAGGCATAAGCCCTCTTCCAGTCCTCTGGGGCATCCCGGCCGGGTCGCCCCCCCAGCCACCTGTGACAATACATACATACATACATACATACTGTGATAGACAGCCAGGAACCCTGCCCCGCCAGGACGGCTGAAGGAAGGAGGGACCAGGAGAGCGGCACTTCTCTTCCCTGGGCACCTGGACGGTCATTGATCACTAGGGGAACAGCGCTTTTGGTACACCAGGAAGTGCTGACGGACCAGGGATGGTGTATGACCGGAGTGCTTCCGGGTGCAAGGGCAGCACTTCCGCCACACTGGGGAGTGCTGCCGGAAGTTCATCATCAGGCACCTGGAGCATATCCAGGGTGTTATAAAAGGGGCTGCCTCACTCCATTCAAGGAGCCGGAGTCGGGTGGAAGAGGATGGAGCTTGCGAGACAGGAGTGGAGGCGGCCCGAACGACCGAAGACTGAGCAAACTGTAAATAGTTATTGTAAATAGTAGTGTAATAAACGTGTGTGTTGTGAACATTGTGGTGTCGTGTCTGTCTGTGGCTAGGCTAACTGTTACCATACATACATACATACATACATACAAACATAAATAAATAAGTACATACATACATAAAAAATACATAAATAAATTAATGAGAGGGGAATTGGAAGGACCGTTAAGTTTAAATCTATCTATCTATCTATCTATCTATCTATCTATCTATCTATCTATCTATCTATCTATCTATCTATCTATCTATCTATCTATCTATCTATCTATCTATCTTTTATATAGTGCTTTACATATCTATCTATCTATCTGTTTTTACTTTCAGGTCAGGTTAGATTGGGGAGGAGGCAGTGGCACTGGCTCCACCCACCACACGATGAAACAGCTTGGGATCCTGGTTGGCAACACCCCAGGCAGACGCACGGTCCAGTCCCACCCTCTGGAAATCACCGTCTTATCTGCCACAGCCACATGTTATGCGGGTGACCCCTTGGGCTGGTCCAGCCATTCAGGTCCTCAGCAACGAGTATCCTGTAAGCCGGATCACTTTTGAGGAATCATGCCACATGGCTGTATTTCTGTAACTGACGCTCCCTCACAATGCAGGTAATGTGCCACATTTGGGACTCCGTGAGCTAGTTTTTAGTTTGAATCATTTATTATGATATTTTCCGCTGATATTCTTCTGTTTATTGATCAGTTTGCTGTTACGTTTAATGTATTACTGTTTTTGTTATGTTTAGAGTTACTCATGTACTGTTTCTGTAGATGAAGTTATGGAACACTAAAAGGTGGGACCACCCTTTGCATCACTACTGCGGGACCATGCCCACGTCTTTAAAAGGTAAGCTAGGAAAGCAAGTCCCTTTGTGATTCTTTTGAATTTGCTTCAGAGCGCATTGTGAGTTGATATGATCTCTGATTTTATAAATTATTACAGGAATTCCCTTTCAGAGTGTATTCCAGACAATCCTTATATGAAACAAGGATTTTGAAACTCGAGGATTCTGAACACTTTCGCAAAGGTACAGCAAAACAAGTGCAATTTTATTCAAGAGCAAACTGAATAAAAAAAATTCAAGTGACAACAAGATAACAAGAAGACCTGATTCACTAATGTTCGAGTGTTTACTTATATCCCTTCAGAGATATCTTTTACAGGTGGAAAAATTTACAGCGGGTGTTACAGACACAAATCAAATGTATGTTTTTATTATATAGTAGTAATAATAATAACAGGTCACCACTCAAAACAGTAAATGAAGGACCTGGGACCAAACCCGCAACCTCTTGATTATGAGACAGCAGTTCTCACCTCTGCACCAGCCAAACAGACATGTCTGCTTTCTGTCGAATATTTGGGCTTGGATGTTTCCTCATTGACAGCAACATGTAAATTGAACAATTTTGTTTTCTTCGGTTATATCCTTGAATTAAAACGCACTTGTTTTGTTATACCGTTTGTGAAAGTGGACTTCAGTCTTCACCCATTATACACTTCACGTCAGCATTTTGTAATTATTACTATAACATGAAAAAAGTTTCTGCTTTAGGTATATGTTCAGCATTTCTTGCCTCTCATTTCCTGTCATCCTACACTTACCCAGATCGTTGTAGACATGGAACATAAATGAAATGTACTGTTTGTATTCCAAATAACCATATCTTATTGACCCTATAGAATTCCAGACATCTTACTCCCAGATAGAGAGACCTCAGCCCTAACAATTTTGCATCTTACTTCAGCTGCATTGGTAGGGGATGAGTGAGCAGGCTGCCTACTCCCAGTGCTGATTGATAAATTTGAAAAACAAAGACGCAGATAAAGAGGTGTGAAGAAATTTATGGTGGCCTGGCATTATGAATATTTTCATAGGCCTCTGGGATTCTAGTGTTAACTTGTACTGGGGATCTGTTTGCAGTCAGTAGTGGTTATCAGAGGGAAAAAAACAGCCAACTATACAAAAATATGCAAGTTGGTGTGATTGCTGTCAAAATGAAATTGAAAATAATTCATAGTTGAAGTCTGTTTTAAGAGAGACAAATTCACCAATGCTTTTCAAAAGGAGATTTTGAAATTTCAAAACTTTGTGCAGTGTGATCTATTTTAGATACCTCAATTAATATATTGAATTATCTTGTGGCGCTCCACATGTCTATGTAAGAGTCTTCAGAGTCCTGGCATTTCCTGTTTTGCTGTATGGTTGTGAGACATGGACGCTACCCATTAACCTGAGACGAACACAGGACTCCTCCAGTACTGTGTCTCTTTGGAGAATCCTGGGGTACTGCTGGTTTGACTTTGTGATAAATGAGAGATTGCTTATGGAGTTCTGAATGAGGCACGTTACCTGCATTGTGAGGGAGTGCCACTTACGGCACTACGGACATGTGGCGCGATTTCCCAAGGGCGACCTGGCTCAGAGAACCCTCATTGTTGAGGACCCAAGCAGCTGTTCCAGGCCAAGGAGCCAACCCAGACCATCACTCTTGCTTGTATTCTGTTCTTAACTTGTAGCCTTGTCCTGTCCTGACCTCTGAGTATCTGTGGATAAAAGTGTCTGCTAAGAAAATCAATGTAAATGTAAAATAGATGAGTAGGTTGATTAGGCTGCGAGGTTTGAGCTATGATGAAACTCAGAAGGAGTTGAACTCTTTTAATTTCAGCAATCAGTGGCTAAGAGTGGACATTAGAACATTAGAACAATCTAGACGAGAACAGGCCATTCAGCCCAACAAAGCTCGCCAGTCCTATCCACTTATTTCTCTCTATTATAAAAGAGAATCTTGAGACTAGTCTTTTTCCTAGAGATTATTTCAAGTCCCGTGAGATGAGACTTTTATTCCAAGAGATTTTGTCAAGTCCCGCCCTCCTCTCAACCATTTAACCAGATCTGCGAACTGGCTAGCACGTAGCGCCACCCCCTTTGGTAAGCCCCCGAGTTTTAAAAGTCCCTGAAGTCCTCCTGTCTGTCACACTACTTTGTCTCTTATTCCAAGTGTCTATTGTTATTTGTGTAAAGAAAAATTTCCTGATAATTGTGAGAAATTTACCCTTAACAAGTTTCCAACTGTGTCCCCGTGTTCTTCTTGAACTCATTTTAAAATTAACAGTCTCGATCCACTGTACTAATCCCCTTCATAATTTTAAACACTTCACTCAGGTCTCCTCTTAATCTTCTTTTCCTTAAACTGTAAAGGCTCAGCTCTTTTATTCTTTCCTCATAACTCATCCCCTGTAGCCCCTGAATCAGCCTAGTCACACTTCTCAGGACTTTTCCTACCACTGCTATGTCCTTTTTCTAGCCTGGAGACCAAAACTCCAAGTGGACCCAAGTCCACTTTACAATTCCAGACCACACCAGTCACATGTGCCCAGGATGCACTGGGGGGATCACTAGCCACCTGAGCTACTCAGATTGTGGAAGACAAACAGAGTTTGGGGAAATTGAGAGAGGAGAGAAGCAGCCTGAATGAAGCCTGTGACAGTATCAAGCTCAAATTAAGACTATCTTAGATCTTCCAAAGATTCTATTTTAAAAAAATAATTTGAATGCATAATAAAATATTTTAAAATCTTTAAAGTGTAATAAAGAGTAAAGATGGCTTTCTTTGCGTAGTAGTATATTTGGGGAGCGGTGGGAAATGGGACAATTATAGGTGCCATTACTTCTCTATTGCATCTTGATGTCAGTTTTATAGAGCCACGCCACACATACGTCAGTAGCGTGTTTACTTAAGAGTGCACCTAAATCTCAAGCCATTAAGCTATAAAAGTTACATATTTAAGACCGGTCACCTGACAGAGGGGATTCTTTATTTCATTTTATTATTTTCAGAACTTGTCTATTAGTCGAACAGGTTTTATCAAACTGGGTGAGGACTGCTTTATCTTCAAAGAGATAAACAATTATGTGTTTTATTTGCTGATTGTGCATGCCCTCCAGTCCAGCTTACTGATTGGCTTTCTCTATCAGGTGAACAAAGCAAAGGTCAATGAAGGAGTGAAGAAGAAAACTGAACTTCACAGGGCTGTAGGACACCAGTTTAACAATGTAATCCCCAACTCTGACACCTTCTGTGGCCCAGAGGGTGCTACTTAAACTGAGAGCACTTGCATTCTGGGAATATGTTGCAGTCGCAGTAAAACACTGTAAAAGATGGCCCCCTAGTGGCCAGGATCAGACTGTGATAAACAACTTGTCTGTTCACTCTCCAATCATTTATCCTTCCATCACTCACTCTGTAAAACTATCAATTCTAATGCTTTACGAGATGATGTTAAATGTAGAAAGGGGATGATATCAAATACTCCTTGTTGTGTCATGAATCTTTTTAAATATTAGGTAGCTCCTCTGTAAAGTTCTTTATAAAGAAAAATAAAGCAAAATCCATCTTATCAGACTTGCAATTAATTCATTTTAAACACCCAGGTATTTTAATAGAGGGGCACAGTGCAGAAAGTAACTCTGGACTGGACACCATAAGGCAGCAGAGAGTCATCTATCTATCTATCTATCTATCTATCTATCTATCTATCTATCTATCTAGCTATCTATCTATTTATCATGTATTATATAGTGCCTTTCATATCTATCTATCTATCTATCTATCTATCTAGCTATCTATCTATGTATCATGTATTATATAGTGCCTTTCATATCTATCTATCTATCTATCTATCTATCTATCTATCTATCTATCTATCTATCTATCTATCTATCTATCTGTGCCTAGTTCCTAATGTATATGCCTGTCACCTGTATATAGCGGCTCTGCCATTTATCTCTCTACTAAAGTCTTTCTCGTTTATCTGCATGTGCATGAGGTGGACTAATGGTGGGATCTGAGACTTGAGCTGTACTTTTCTGGATGCAATAATCTTTGGTACAGTATGACAAGTGACAAAAAACAGATTTGTTTTTATTTTTTGTTTTTAATATAATTTTGCTAAACCATGAATGAACTAATGAAAAGGAAAGCAGTGTTTGATCCAGCACTGAATTCTAATTTATAATCTCTTTGAAATCCAAGCGTGTTTTGAGAAATGATTAATTGCTCAGAGATTGCGGTATAATCATTTTTATTTTATGTGGCTTCATTTTGCCTGCATTAGGGTGCTGTGGTGCTGAATGATATTACACATGGCCACTCTAACTGATGTGCAGGCCTGCTGTGTTGAAGTGAATGCCTCGTCCCACTCATAAGAATATCCACGGGCTGTTTTGAGGTTCAATCTGAGGCCCATCATTTCATCTAGTGCTTTACCAAGCCCATGTTCTTCTTGCGGTGCCCCCTGTTGGTTATTAACAGGTTACTACCTGTGTTCTATTCACTGTATATATGAGGTGTGACAATTTAATCCCACAACAGGCATGTAGTGTCACTCGTATGCCTCGAATCTTGATAGATGAATAGATACAGCAGCAAGTTGAACTTGTGACTGATCTTTCTGCAAATCAACGCATGTTTAGCAGGATTGTAATGGGATTAATATGATGGGATTATGGGATATGGGATATTATGGGATTATTATGATATTTCCAGTATGACCCAGATAAAAAACGATAAAGCAAGCAGTGGAAAACAATGAGTTCTGCAACATCATTAAACTCTGCATAAGAAAAAAAAAATGTCATCATCAGCCACCATGAATCTGAAAACAGGAGTGAAGCAGTGATGATTCTCTTGTGTTCTGTAAATATGTTTAGTTCTTCATGTGCTGTGAAGCAAATGATGTCCATCCCCTTTAACATCCTCGGCCAGATCACACTGTTTTAACATACCTATAGTTAATCAGTGGATTCAAACTAAGCTGACACTTTATTAATGGGTTTCTGTTCCACTTGGCTGTGTGACTGACTCCTGCTAAAGAGTGGCATACCGGTACGTGTATTTTTACTTTAATAAAATTAATATTGTGTTAAGTTAAAAAGTAATTGGACTACGTAACACACATTACTTTTAACGTGTTACCCCGAACACTACCCCTGAGGCTGTGCTGCTGAGTTTAGAAGTGTACGTTCAGTTCATCAACATAAATTTAGCGATTTTCAAATTATTGACACAGAGTATTGAAGCCAGGAGAAGGAATAATGCAATTGGCCGTGAATTTGCCTCTGGAAACCTACCTTGTGGATGCTCCTACCTGCAGCTGCTGAAAGAAAGTGTGAAACTAACACAGGCGCGGGCAAACTGAATGTAACAGACACATGTGCACCTGGGGACCACCATCCAGGCTCTGAAAAGGTAAGCAGTACCACCTTGGGATGAGGGGGCACTTTCGGTGACCAGTTCTTAATTGATGAATTTCAGTAAATTACCGAGCCAACTGCTCTTGAACTGGCTGCACACAATCACACAAAGGCCAACGCTGATGCACACAGGATAGTCTAGTGCACTGGCTGAATCCCAGGGACAGTGATGCTGATTCACTTGGAGGTGAATTTGGAAAATTACACTGGGAACGAACTATAGCCAGTTGCGGCATTCAACGAATGTACATCGCAGAAGATACTTGGCTCCGGCATGCTGGCAAATTGCATTGTCAACCGACTATAGCCAGTTGTGGCAGTTTAAGGGTTAAATTTAACCTGGTTACGGGTTTACATGGCCAGACAACTGGGATATTTGTGGAGAAGGCTACATCTTTGAGCCCAGTTTCTCGGAGAGTAATAACTCAGTTTAATAACCGGAATAAGGGTCTACGTGGAATAACCGGGTTACTAAACCACATATAAACACACTCCATGTGTGTAAGCTACTGGGTGAGTGAGTATGTGTGGTTGTGTGTACGAGTGTGCCCAGTCATGGACTGGCATCTCACTTGGCGTTCTTTACCGATGTGTGCCCAGGACTGTGGGAATGGACTCCAAGTTCCCAAAAAACCTCTAATGGCTGTGAAAATAGACTGAAAAGTCAACACATACAAGGCAGTATCAATTAATAATGTACTAGGCGCTGAAAATGAATGAACAAATAATTATTCGACATGCCACTCTAAACTGGGTATCTGGCACAGTTGCTAATGCTTAATAGTTATGCCAAAGTACATTTAATAAAAAAAAACAAAAAAAAAAAACACATTTCTCCTGGTGTTCAGTTAATTGAAATCTTATCTTTGTACTGAGCTGAAAAATGTAAACATTTTGTAATTTGAAATATTAGGCTGAAATGCATTTGAAAGAATAAACAGAAATGTACCGAACAGAATAAAAGAAGCAACCCCGACATTGCACAGAGCTTGAGTACGTACAGTGCCATGCGTCTGGTGTGCCAGCACCCATCACTTCAGTCTAGACTGAGCCAGTGCAAACACCTCATTAAAGTTTAGTGGGACTTGACCGCTCAATGTTCTTGTTGATTTCTATAAAAAGCAATGAGAAGTCAAGTGACATGACACCTTTTACTGGCTAACTATAAGCTTTTGAGGCAGCTCAGGCCCCTTCTTCAGGTAAGTGAATCCATAACGGCTAACACAGTACTGCACCCTACTTACTATAAAAAGTAAGAAAGTCCAGACCAAGCGCATAGCACTAGCAACTCTCACCCACTTTCTATGATCTCACAATATCTGAGGGGACTTATGTCAAATAGTACTGCTGAACAATAGATCAATCTGGACGAGAACAGACCATTCAGCCCGACAGAGCTTGCCAGTCCTATCCACTTAATTGTTCTAAAAAGCATCAAGTCGAGTTTTGAAAGTCCCTAAAGTCTTATTGTCTAATTGTTACAGAGAAAACAATATGTAGTATGTATGATCAGCCCATAAGACTCCATTACTGAAGAAAAGGCACATTGATGCTCATTTTGAAAAGCCGATATCCTGGGAGAATATAGTCTGGTCAGACGAGACCAAAGTTGAACTCTTTGACTGTCATACTATACACCATGTTTGAAAGAGAAATGGCACTGCACATCACCTGACAAGCACCATACCAACAGTGAAGTTTGGAGGTGGAATTATCATGGTGTGGGGCCGTTTCTCATCTCATGGTATTGGCAGACTTGGATGATGAGGATGAGACGTGGGTGGACCTTCCAGCAGCATGACAATCCAAAACATACAGTAAATAAAACTCTTAACTGGTTTCAGAGAAAGAAAATCAAGTTGTTAGAATGGCCCAGTCAATCACCCGACGTGAAAATTTGAGGATGTAATTAAAAATCAGCGCTCACAAGATCTCACAAGACAATCACTTGAGGAGAAAATCACACCTGAGCACTGCAGGCGACTGGTTTCTTCATACGGGAGGCGTCTTGAAGTTGTCATTACAAACAAAGGCTTCTCCACTAAGTATTATATTAACATGTTCAATATTTATTCCCTGTGTCACCAACATCAAGTTGAGTTTTGAAGGTACCTAAAGTCCTCCTGTCTATCACGATACTTGGTCACTTATTCCAAGTGTCTTTGGCAGGGGTGGGCAAAATCAGCCCCGAAGGGCTGCAGTAGCTGCAGGTTTTTGTTCCAACTCAGTTGCTTAATTAGAAAGCAATTCTTGTCAATAATTTAATTTCATGGCTTTTTGGTGCTTTAGCTCGGCCATGTCAGGTCATTCTCATATCCTAGATTTTTTTTGTTAATTTCTAAGGATATCATCCAAATGATCTGAAGTCTAAAACAAATGAGTAATTCTCAGTCCTTCACTTTCCTTCCAAGTATATAATTAAGCTAAATTGTGCATGATAAGTACACACAGGTGAAGATAGAAACAAGCGAAATGGAGAAATGCTGGTCTCTTTTGTCTTTTGCATCTTATTGCTAATCGGGAGCAATTACAAAATGAGAAAACAGCTGTTTAAGAATAAAATTAAAAAACGAGTGAGACAACTAAAATGAAGCAAAAGTGTCACTTGAGTAATAAGTCTTTTTTCTTAAGCAGTTGGGTTGGAGCAAAAACCTGCAGCCACTGTGGCCCTCCAGGAACGACTCTGCCCACCTCCGGTCTATGGTATTGAGATTTGTTCAGTTCTCTGGTTGCCTAAGTATATCAACCACAAATGATCTGCCAAACGCTGCCTTTGACATTTTGAGAGGTCCACTGTTCTGCTTTGTGAAGTTGGCCTCCATAAACTCGCAATAGTCATCAGAGAATCAAGTCCAGGTGTGGTCTTTCTTCTTTCCTCTAAACCTTCGCTTTTTACCCATCTTCATTTAAATCTGCTTGGCAACTCTTTCCTCCACATGGTTTCTTCAGTTGGCCACCTTTCCTCGATGTCTGTAATAGCAGCTTTGTAGCAGTGCTATCGTGGGAAGAACTCCATTTCCCAGCAGCCCAAGAGTGATTACACGCATAGGTTGACAGAAACGGAAGCAGGGGCTGCTGGGGATGAAAGAGGCCAGTGGGAAAGTTGAAAAGGGGAGCAACGGGAGATCGGTGTGTTTGTGTATTCTGTCCAATGTGTCATCTGAAAAGTCAATCATGTCCCTAGATCATTTTATGTTAGGATGAATGGACTGTCTTGTGCCGGCCTGTCGTGTGTGTAGTGGTGGATTAATCTTTGTGCATCTTCAGTAGGAGTGCTCCTGGAAATCTCACCCATCACCGCTCAGGTTGGACTGTTTCACTCACTTACTTCCGAAGCTGTTCTCAGGATTCTCATCTTCACACCAAACCATTTCACCTGCTTTTGCTGTATTGGACTGTATAAGGATGTTGTCGTGAGTGTTTATTGTTGTGGTTCATTGTTATGTTACATCTGTATTGTGGTAGGGGAAAAGGGAGGTTTGCCTTATTGTTGTTGTTGTTGTGTATTGGGTTTTCATTCAATATATTAGTTATTTATTTACTGTATTTATTCATCGGTTTTGTGTCTCTGTTTGTGAGTGTGTACGGGTTGGGCCAAGTCGGGGTGTGTCCCTGGAAACTCCACCAGAAAAATGTCTCTTGGACAGTGTGAATCTTAGCGGCACCAGACCGCTGCAGCTTTGCCTTAATTATTTTCCCTAATCCAGATCTTGCCCCTCACAAG
Organism: Polypterus senegalus; assembly: GCF_016835505.1. Taxonomy (NCBI): domain Eukaryota; kingdom Metazoa; phylum Chordata; class Cladistia; order Polypteriformes; family Polypteridae; genus Polypterus; species Polypterus senegalus. The sequence goes on from NC_053167.1 coordinate 125,168,243, forward strand.
CACTTCATCCTGCCCTAAAGGTATCATTAAAGACCCTTAAATGGTGTTACATTAGACAAGCCACAGATGCAAATCTGGAGTGAGCTTCCTGTTGATGTGTGACGGTGCGGGTCCAGAGTCATATTCACTCTTCCCTTTTGGGAGCATCTCCAACCCAGCACCATCAGTAATGTAACTGGTATGAGCTTGGCAAATGGGAACAAATCACACTCCGAGCAAGGGGATGGTAGAAAAGTGCAACAGTGCTTTTATTTAAAACAAACAAAACCAAACCAGAACAGAGTTCATCGTGCAGTTCTCTAAAGTGTTACAATAAATAATCCGTAAAATGGTAAAAAAAAAAAATCTGAACATCTGTTTGTTTTGTTCTGTCCTCCAGGTCAACTGACGTTATCATTGGACACATGTGGAAGAAAAATCAGACTTGAGGGTTCCATAGTCATTTAGGATAAAGTGTTTTGATAGGCTTTCCATTTTAAAATATAGCATCCATCTTAGAAGTATAAATGGGTTAATAATGTCGGAAACCTGATAAAACCAGATAAAAGCCAAGTGATGCGAATGCTGTAATCATGTTCCGTCCTCACTGGGCCACATGTTTTGGGCCTGCACCAAATGAACATCATTCAGGACCAAAATCTTTAAATGCCTTTCAGACAGCCTTGGTGTCCCAATCCCTTCTAATCTGCTAACAGCTGTGTTTGGTGGGCTCACAGAGGGGCTTAAAGTGGTGAAAACCAAACAAACTGTAATGGCTACACAACTGGCACGTAGACTTGTCTTCCTCAACTGGAAGAATCCTAACCCACCTTTTTTAAGTCAGTGGGTAACTGATGTTATATACTACTTAAAATTGGAAAAAATCAAATTCTCACTTAGAGGATCTGTGCAGAACTTGTTCAAAACCAGGCAGGATCTAATCAATAATATTTTAGAATCAGCACTTAATTTCATTTATCTTTATTCATTTATTAATTTATTTATTTACTTCTTTTTACTAGCATAACATTTTACTCTTCTGGCCTAGCTCTGTTTCTCAGGGGTGGGGGGTTGATTTGTTTCCAACCTTTTTGTTTTATTTGTTTTTTTTGTAAAACTTGAGTTATTTGTATGGAATGTAATTTGATTTTAATAAAAACAATAAAATTAAAAAAATAACAAAAATAAGTCAAGTGAACAACAAAGACAAGAATGTACAAGGAGCAGTTAATGTAATACACCAAATGTATGATGAAGAGATCAGCAGATGTCCTGTAAGCAATAAAACTGGACATGGAGATTTCAAGGTGTAATTACCATATGGGACAGGCAGGCTTCCCAGCTAAGAGAGAAGAAGAATCCTTTCTGGGACGGGAAGACCCAAGCAGATGGACAGGCATTCCAACTGAGAAAGAGAAATGATCCTTACCTGAATGAGAGGCCCCATGTGGATGGATGGTCGTCCCAACCAGGAGAGATGTCTCTTTGCCCAGATGAGAAGCCCCAGGCAGATAAACAGGCGTCCCGACCACTTATACCTACAGTCGCTTTCCTGGCTAGGATACAAGGGAAAGACAGGAAAGGACTGTCTCTGGGAGCTGGTTTATCCCCCAGGATGCTGGGAATTGCAGTCTGATAACACAGCCCTGCTGGGATCTAGGGGCGCTGCAAGATGGCACTGCAGGGAGATACATTCCATTACTATTTGGGACTTCCACATGAACCAGAAGTGCTCCCAACAGGCAAAGCCCTAAGTACTATTTACAATCCTATACAAAATACAATTTACAATACAATTTATTTTTATATAGCCCAACATCACACAAGAAATGCTGCAAAGGGCTTTAACAGGCCCTGCCTTTTGGTAGCCCCCCCAGCCTTGACTCTCTAAGAAGACAAGGAAAAACTTCCAAAAAAACCCTTATAGGAAAAAATGGAAGAAACCTTGAGAAAGGTGGTTCAAAGCGAGACCCCTTTCCCAGGTAGGTTGGGCGTGCAGTGGGTGTCTACAAAAAGGGGTTAAATACAATACAATATATGGAACAGAACACAAGTAATCCTCAAAACCATATACTAGTGCAATAGAAATATTACAAGTACAGAGCAGAATCCAAAAGTGGATGATATCACATAATAGGAATTGGATTTGTTCAGAGTCCAGGAGACCACAACCATCAAGCTGCCTCCCCTTATTGGCCATTCCACAGCTGTGTCAGTGCTGGGCCAGCCAAACCAATGAAAGAACCCCTCTACCCAATGATTCCAGCAGTCCTCCATTGGAGATGACTTTACCTTAGGCAGGCCAAACAACTTGGTAGTAGGGTTAGGTTTAGGGTTTGAGTAGCGAGAAGAGAAACAGAACAGGTATCCATCCAGGATATCTGTGCCTGTTTGGACACCATCAGGTAATGCCAGGAATTTGAGTCTAGTAATGCAGCCCTGCTGCGGTCTAGGGGTGGTGCAAGAATGCTCTTCAGGGAGATACACTCCTTTACTATTTGGAATGTCCACATGACCCGGAAGTGTTTCCAATGGGCGAAGCCCTGGCACTGGAAGTACTCCCAGATCCTCTATAAAGAGACCACACTGCCTTGTCCAGGCAAGTCGGAGCTGTGAGGAAGGACAGGAAGGAGAGAAGAGAAGAACAAGGATGTAATGGAGAAAGACTTTTATTTAGGCTGGTTGTGCTCTGTGCTCAACACCTCATTTCCCTTAACCAATCACAGTATGAAATGTATCCATTGATTGATACTGTATGCAAATTCAATATCCCCTATCCTTTTTTTCAGTGACCATGCTGAGCATGCTGTAACACAAGAGCGGCATTTGGGGGTGGCCGCCCCAAGCTCCGTTACTAAGGGGGTCCTGCTTTTGAGGTCCCATTCGAGCGGATTTGTCAAGTTACATTCTCCAGGATATATTTAAATATATATATATATATATATATATATATATATATATATATATATATATATATATATATATACTAGCAAAATACCCACGCTTCGCAGCGGAGAAGTAATGTGTTAAAGAAGTAACATTTTGAAAATAACGTAACATGATTGTCAATGTAATTGTTTTGTGTATTTGGCAACGTAACAAAGTTGTTTTCGTCTAGCTGCATCAGAAAATGTACCACGACGTCTGACACGCATCCTTTTTAGTGTTTTCTCACAGCTTGGATTGCTGCTGTCATAATCGGTTTGAGTCTACACACAAATAAATAAATATATATATATATATATATATATATATATATATATATATATATATATATATATATATATATATATATATATATGTGGAGGACTGCCGGTTTCCCATACCGGTCCTCACCCCCAGGCCGCCAGGAGGAGCTCTCCCGACAGCAGGATCATGCCCCGAGGTCCAGCAGGGCCTTATGGACTTTGGAGTGTTTATACACAGCCCTGCTGGATACCTTGGGGACCACCAGGAGTCACTGTGGGGGGGCTTATGAGCTCTGTGATGCCGTATGACCCGGGAGTACGTCACAGTCACATGACGGGAAGAAATGTCGTGCTCCCGGGTTGGTGGAATAAGGAACTGTGGACTGCTGGGACAGGAACACCTCCGGGTCAGGGGCTATAAAAGGACGAAGGCTCAGTCCAGACGCTGAGCTGTGCTGGGTGGGAGAGGAGCAAAGTGTCTGGGTGAGGAGGAGTGGTTAGTGTTTTTGTGAGTAAAGTAGTTTATTGGTTTATGAGTAGTGTGGAAGGTGCTTAGTGCACTCTGAAGAATAATAATAAAAAGTCTTGGACTTTTACCTGGTGTTTGGAGTCATCCCTGAGGGTTCAAGGGAGCACTAGCACATACATATATACATATATATATACATACATATATACACATACATATCTTCATATCTATATACATATCTTCATATACACATATATATACAGTATATATATATATATATATACATACCTATGTACATCATATATACACACATACATACATACATACACACACTCAAATTATATATATATGTTTGTGTGTGTGTATGTATATATATATAATGTAGACAGGTGTGTGTGTGTGTGTGTATATATATATATACACATACATACAAACATACACACAGGTATATATATGTGTATATATATGTATGTGTGTATATGTGTGTGTATAGCTTTGGTCACTGAGTGCAAGGGAAAAATAATAAAATGTAGTCTATAAGTTATTAAACAGTAAAACATTAACGATTTAAGAAGTAAAGCTACATTGAGCACTACTGGAGTGGTTTCGGGTAAACTACATTTTAAAGACGGTGTAACACAACAGGTAAGTAGAACTAACAGCAGCTAAAATGTATATGGATCATCTCTCGGTAGTTGACCCCTTTTGAAAGGCGCTACACAACGGCTGTGGTATAGAAATTACATTTTCTATGTGAACGTCCAAATTTCTGCCTCTGGTAATGTGCCTTACCGGAATTACCAGCAGTTAAAGAAAATTAGTTTTGTGTCCTCTGCAGTGTTAAGAGAGAAAGGCATTGGTTTGGGATAAAAGGAAAAAAGGTGTAAAGAAAGGAAACTTGCCTTTTTCTTTTATATAGTGTAAAAAGAGTCTTCGCTGACAATATGAGCGCCTTTTGGGGACAGTCGCGGTGGGTCTTGTGTAGACTGGTGAGCCGCCCCAGCCATTAATCGGCTGTGATGGCACTGTCAGTCCTCCACTCCTGTGCGTGTCTTCATAATCCAAGCTGACGACCTCATAATCGTATACGTGCAAAGAAAGTCGGCGCCTTAATATTATTTTGCCGTGGTGTAGAAAAGGGATCCTGTGTTTGCACTTGTCTGGGCTATAGCGCAGGGGGAGGATGAAAAAAATTTAAAAGTGCTCACTTTGACTTAAGGCAGAAGCGCAGTCAGCGTCTCAAAGGCCGGCACAGCTATGCGCGTCGGCTGCTCGAGTTTTGTAGGGCAGGAGACACCACTTTTTGCAGACACATTCACATGATCAAAAGTCTCAGCGCTCTTTGGAGGTCATTCATATATATATATATATATATATATATATATATATATAAAAATACCGTGCCTGGCGAGAAGTAGTGTGTTAAAGAAGTATGAAAAGAAAAGGAAACATTTTAATAATAGCGTAACATGATTGACATTGTCATTGTCATGAGTGTTGCTGTCATATATATATATATATATATATATACATATATATATATATATACACACACATAAACATATATATACATATACACACATATATACGGTATATATACATATATTGTGGTCCCCGGCTGGGGCTGGAGCCCAGCCGGGACGCCCAGGAGGCTTGTGCCTCCTCCAGACCGCGAGGGGGCGTCCGTCCTGGTTATGTTGGGGGCCTCGGGCTTGGAAGCCCAGCCCTGTAGGGACCCGTGGCCACCGCCAGGCGGCGCCCCGATGCCGGAGTATCCCGTGTGGGACCCAGTCGGGGCTGGAGCCCGGCCGGGACACCCAGGAGGACCAGAGGAGGGCTTGTGCCTCCTCCAGACCGCAAGAGGGCGATCGCCCTGGTTGTATTGGGGGCCAGGTGCCTGAGGAACCCTGGAGCCCAGCACTTGCGCCACACCAGGAAGTGCTGGGGGGAAGAGAACAGGAGACACCCGGACGGCATCCGGGTGCGCAGCCGGCACTTCCGCCACACTGGGGTGTGGCCATGACTGATTGCCAGGAAGCAGCCGGAGCCCATCCGGGTTCCCATATAAGGGGCCGTCTCCCTCCAGTCAGCAGTGGATTTCAGGTGGAAGAGGACAGAGCTGGAGAGAGGACGGGAGGCGGCCAAGAGAAAGGCACTGAAAGAGTGAGGCCTGGACAGTTGGGGGAACGGTGCTGGAGGCACTGGGGTGTGTGAGTGCACAAAAGATTTTTAAATACAGTATATTGTAAATAAACAGTGTGCGGTGGAACTATGTTGTCCTTCTGCCTGTGTCCGGGTCCCAGTCCACAATATATATATGTGCACAAAACCACGCTTTTATCAAGGCTTCCGTCGGGTAGTCTTTTGAAATGAAATTTTCCTCCAATCAGTCGTAGCAACGCGCTTTCTTCCGACTGTTACATTTTTGGAGCTCTGATGTGTACATCGGGAAATCATACATTGCCAGAAGTTTCCCTTTGCTTGGAATGCAAAGTGTGATTAAATGCGTTATTTTTTAACGTGTTATGGAGCACATGAATCGAAGCTTCTCAGCTGTGCTTGTGCTAAGAAAAGGAAACATTTTAAAAATAACGTAACACGATTGTCAATGTAACATTTTGTAAGTAGTGCCTGGAGGATTCAGAGTGTGGAGAAACTCTAGAGACAGCGTGTGTATTAACTTGTGGATTTGTTTGTGAGTATTTTGTAGCAGCGTCACAAAGTCACTTCTGTAAGACTGCGTTATCTTCGGAGCTCAGCTCAGAGCGAAATGAGGTGAATAGGAGGGGAGATTATGACGTGACTCCCCCACCCGCCTTAACTGTCAATCTCCCACAAACACAGTCTCTCGGAATTTGCATAAGCACAGCCCCTTACCAGTAATTTGAACTTAGTTACAAAGTAATCAAAACTGTCGTTTATATCCTGCGTCCTCTCATTAAACTTGTATCCCGCATTAGCCGTGGGCATGACAAACGCCAGCGGCAGCCTGTCTATGAACTTAATTTAAACTTTAGGTTTATGCCGTGCTTTGTTTCTGAAGTAGCAGCACTCATGAATATGGTTGTGTGTGTGACTCGGTTGCTACTTATTGTTTCGCTGCCTTCTCAATTGTATAATGCATGTTTTCTTCAGCTCTTGGAGCTCTTCCTTGTTTTCTACATATTACGTTGACAGTCAGTAATGGGAGGCGTGATGATTACGTGGGAGGTGTGATGATGTCACACGAAACTCTGCCCCCCACGGCCATCGAGCTCAACTCCATTACATTATATGGAGAAAAATAGCTTCCAGTTATGACCATTACGTGTAGAATTTCGAAATTAAACCTGCCCAACTTTTGTAAGTAAGCTGTAAGGAATGAGCCTGCCAAATATCAGCCTTCTACCTACACGGGAAGTTGGAGAATTAGTGATGAGTGAATGAGTGAGTGAGTGAGTGAGTCAGTGAGGGCTTTGCCTTTTATTAGTATATATATACTAATAAAAGGCAAAGCCCTCACTGACTGACTGACTGCGAGAGAAACTTTTAAGTGCCGGGTCTTAGCTAACATTGAATACAGCCATGGACATCGCACGAGATGGCACCAGCACAGCTAGGAACCTTCGATGCAAGAACACCAAGCGGCTCACATGAACTGACGCAGTGCACAGACAAAAAGCAACAGTTCCAAAGAGTGCTGAACAAAAACCGAATTACACAATTGAGAAGGCAGCAAAAAAATATGAAGCGTGTGACACATACAAGCATATTCATAACTGCAGCTACTGCGGAAACAAAGCACACGATGGAAAAAGTCAATGTCCCGCTAAAGGAAAACAGTGTAAAAAAAAACCTGTGCATGCAGTGTGTCAGGTCTCAGATAAAGAGGAAGACGAGCTGTTTATTGATGCAGTAAGAAATGAATCGATGAATGAAACCTCTTATCTTTACAACGATTGACAAACACGAGTGTAACTTGAACACAACACATCCTACAAATACGAACCTGATTGAAATAATGATAATCAAATCTTTGATGACAGCAACACTCATAACACTCACAAAACAATTACTGTATATTGACAATCATGTTACGTTATTTTTAAAATGTTCCCTTTTTTTTTTTCATAACTTCTTTAACACACTACTTCTTCGCTGCGAAATGCGAGTATTTATATATATATATATATATATATATATATATATATATATACCCCGATCTACATACTCTCAAATAGAGCCTCTAGCGCCGACGTCTGACGTTCGATTCCCGAGAGGGGGTGCACTGAGTATGTATGCCTGATGACCCAAAAATTAGGGCGAAACATGTGTTGTGTACTCTGCATTATTTCACAGTAAAACTATTTCAATATATACATACCTATATACACACACATACATATATATGAGCGCTTACCAATTCATTTTAGCCTCGCATCCCCTTGGTTTGAGACGTATGAAAAAATATGCGGTTAGCAGAAAGACAGATCACCAATTGAAGCTTTATGAATAATGGATACTTTATTCGCCATCAATGATTGTTTTGGTAAAGCCATACTCAGTGTATTCATTAGATGAACGGTAAAAAAGTAAGAGCGAGGGGAGGGTAACTTATTGAGGCACGCAGGCGAAACCACAATAGCACGCAAGCTTGATGTAGTGCACGTCAACTCAATCTGAATTGCGCGATCACATTAGAAAAAATATATCTTTTCAAGTTCTATTTAGTAGACACAAATATCTTTGGTTGGAATGTAAGGCAAATTTACTCTTTACATTTGTATGGTGAAGAAAAATTTATGCAATGATGCCTACATTTAACTTACATTCCTACCAAAGATATTTCTGTCGACTAAATAAAAATTCCTTCTAAATTTAAATAGAACTTGAACAGATACGATAGTTCATAATATCCACGCAGACTTGCACATAAGAGCAGAAGTCATCTGTTTTAACAAGCAGCGTATTGCACTGATACGAAATAGCCTGGCCATTTAATTATTTAGGAATGGATAAATAAATTAAGATTTTGTACAAATAATGTTTTTCATTTTTCTTCCTTGATGGATTCTGGCACCCCCAGCAACAGTTGCTTGCACCCCAAAGAGTGTATATATATATATATATATATATATATATATATATATATATATATATATATATATATATATATATGTATTTGTGTGTATTTATGTGTGTGTATGTATATGTATGTGTGTATATGTAGATATAAATATACAGTATATGTATATATATGTATATATGTATATATATATGTTCATGTATGTGTATATATGTATGTATATATGTGTGTGTATATATATATATATGTATATGTGTATATGTATATATGTATGGATATGTAACTATATATGTTTATATGTGTGTGTATATATATACACATTGTGAACTTGGACCCGGACACACACAGACGGACAACATAGTTTCACCCAACACACCGTTTATTTACAATATTTACAAATTTAACGTGCTCACAAACCCCAGTGCCTCTTGCACCGATTCCCCCAATGTCCAGGCCACACAGTTTCTCTGCCTTTCTCGACCGCCTCCTGTCCTCTCTCCAGTTCTGTCCTCTTCCACCCGACATCCACTGCTGACTGGAGGGAGGCGGCCCCTTTTATAGGAACCCGGATGGGCTCCAGCTGCTTCCCGGCAATCTCCCGCGGACACACCCCCGTGTGGCGGAAGTGCCAGCTGCGCACCCGGAAGCCGTCCGGGTATCCCCTGTCGTCTTCCCCCTGGCACTTCCTGGTGTGGCGGAAGTGCCGGGCTCCTGGGATAATCAGGCACTGGGGCGCCGCATGGCGGTGGCCACGGGTCCCTACAGGGCTGGGCTTCCAAGCCCTCTACCCGAGGCCTCCAGTATAACCAGGACGGACGCCCCCTCTCGGTCTGGAGGAGGCACAAGCCCTCCTCTGGTCCTCCTAGGTGTCCCAGCCAGGCTCCAGCCCCAGCCGGGGACCACATGGGATATACCGGCATCGGGGCGCCGCCTGGAGGTGGCCACGGGTCCCTACAGGGATGGGCTTCCAAGCCTTTTACCCGAGGCCCCCAACATAACCAGGACGGACGCCCCCTCTCGATCTGGAGGAGGCACAAGCCCTCCTCTGGCCCTCCTGGACGGGGACCACAACATATATATATATATATATATATATATATATATATATATATATATATATATATATATATATGACAGCAACACTCATCACTTACAACAGTGACAAAACAATTACATTGACAATCATGTTAAGTTATTTTTAAAATGTTTCCTTTTCTTTTTCATTACTTCTTTAACACACTACTTCTCCGCTGCGAAGTGCGGGTATTTTGCTATATATATATATATATATATATTTGAGATGCTTCCACGGGGAACCGTTTTAAAATCCCTTTTCAAGGTTAAATTCCATACATGTACATCTTTGAAAACATTCCATAGTCCACCTTCATCACCCAAAAAGGGTCACCAGTATAATCCCTTCCTAAGATAGATATAGCCCATTAGTCGCTGGGTTGGACTACGAAGATGTCATCAACGACTTTTCCAATTGGAAGGCAAAAAAATTGGATTTTCGTCACTGAACCTGGAAACTGGTAAGAGATTTCATGATGATACCTCTATTTTAATTTCACACTTCCTGTTGAAACACTGAAACTCACATTTTATTTGCTGACCACAAACATGTCCGAATATTAATGAACAAAAACATGTATCGCTAATGATAACTGGCTGACATGACGTCAGCGTGAGTTATGATGACTATGACATCCTGCATATCGAGACTCAGAGTATACTTGCAATTTGGGTACTATTCTAGACGAGGCCCTGCTAATTTCCGCATGACACCACATCGCATTTCGCACTGTCGTGGTATTGTCATGAGTTTTGAATTGCACTTCCTAAATAGATTATATTGTTTTATTTTGATAAAGTCTGCATGTTATCTTGCAAAAATTTAGCTGAATACTGTAATGAGAAAATCCAGTGTATGTTAACATTATTTTTATTATATTCGTGCTCAAGTTTTTACAGTCCACACGTACCGGTAACAGTGTTTTACTTAACCGGCCCCGCGTGGGGTTGGTCAGCCCTAGGACCTGCACACCCCTAAGTCTGCCTCTGCTGTAACAGATGCTCCCTCCTCAGCTTAGTGCAGATGGACAAGCTTTTCTCCTGCCTGATTACGGACTCAAAGGTTTCATCAGACTTGTCATGTTAGAGGATAAAGTTTCTTTCTTTAATTAAGATGTTGATTTCTATCATACTCATCTTCAGAAACTTACAATTTTATATAAGGACTCTACCTTTCTACTAACTATATACTGTATTTGTTATGTAAGTTCATATTGATGCATTTATTTTTCTACTTTAAATTATTATTCTTTCTACCTAATTTAATTAGTTTTTTCTTTTCCCGTAACTACTTGACATCTTGAAAAGCACTCACCCACGGGTTACTCAAACACTTCCATTCAGCTCGGCTCAGTTCGTGCCTTTCCACGTTTCATTGCAAGTGCAGACCCAGCAGAAAAAATACAAATTAAAGAGAAACTGATATTCATATGCATTTCATGCATTATTCATAAGTTATTGTGCTTGCAGTAATATTGTTATTTGAAATATATGTTGCTAAATAAAGAAAAAGACTTGCAAAGATTTATATTTATAATTTTGACAATGTTTAATTTCAAGGTCTACAAGGAGATGGCAAATCACCGAGCTGGCTTGGAATATTGCTGACTGTTCCACATGTTTATATAAAACAGCCAGAAATGATCCTTTCCTCAAACCACTGTTTTGACTTTCTTGTATCCAAATATACAAATATAATCGTCCAAAAATTTGATGTCGAGATTTTGATGAATTTCAGCGTTTTAAACCTCCCTGACTTTCTCGTACAGGAAGTATCTGGAAAGTATTGAAATCCTCCAAAAATTCCATTTCGATATTTTGATGAATCTCAATGTTTTAGACCTCCCTGAGTACAAAAATGCCATTTTTACTTTCTCGCATATGAAGTATACGGAAAGTGTCGCACCTGCTTCTCCCTCCAACATGAACGCATCCATTATTTATTTAATTAAAACTAGGGGGCTCCATCCTCTGCTCACTTCGCTCACCCACCCCTGGGTTTGGTTTACCGGATATACAATTTAAAGAGATTGTTATTTTCATGGGAATTGTTACATATGCATTATTTTCACTTTTACTTTAAAAACTTTTGTAAAAACAATACTTGTCGTTTATTTCTGGCCCTGGGCGTGGTTACATCTCTTTCTCGCAGGACGTATAACGTTGCTCGCGTTGTTGGGAGGGGGGGTCGGCTGAACGCGTGCTAAGGAGATGCCACCATCTGCTGTCTTTCTGCTGCTGACAAGCTGCCTGTTCTGCTTGTCACATGTCGTTGTTTAAAGAGCTGGGAGCACATGATGCGTGTCTGCCAAAAGCAATCCAACAACTGCTAGGTTAGATGTCTGTGGACTTGTTTTAAATGATGGCTCACTGCCTTGTCTCACGTGACAATATAAAAACAATCCTTGTCCTTTATTTCTGGCCCCAGGCGTGGTTAAATCTCTTTCTCACAGGACGTATAACGCTGCCCGTTTTAAAACCTGAACAGCTGCTGTCCTTTTTGCCACTTCGTGTCTCTGGTGCTCACGTTGTGAAGAGGTGGTATTAGGGTGGCTGAATGCACATAAGGAGAAGTGGTCGGATCATCTGCTGCGAGCTGGGTGTTTTGCTTGTTGCTTGTCATTGTTTTAAGAGCTGGGAGCAAATTAAAGTGTCTCTCGTGGGTAATCGGATATACAATTTTAATTTTTTTTTCTCTGGAATTGTTTCAATTTCATTATTTGCAATTTTACTTTAAAGCTTCATTAAAAACAATATATGGAATTACCTTTTCTTCAAGATCGTATTGAATTTTTGATTCAATTTTTGGAGACACATTGTGACAATGCAATGTATAACTGCCCGTGAGTGAATGTTGTTTCTATTTTTCTAATAAATAATCCAACTTTTTCTGATGTTTGTGCCTGTGATTTATTAATTGTCATAGCAAAAGCTATTGTCACGGGAAACTGTAAACATTTCAATATGAATGGCATATCAAGATCTCCTTTGGTGTCTAATGTTATTTGTGCAATATATACATTACCTTTCTTGTCGCCTGTTAAAATTTGCATCGCTTCTCGGTAATCCTAGATATACACCTGACCGAATTGTGTTTTCTTTGAAATTAAACTTGTCTTTGCTTTAGCTGTTGCGGGACCACAGATTCTCATAGCGTATGATTCATTATTATGTAATTCTACGTTTTGTGCATTGATTGATGCGAATGCGAAAAGACTTTGTTTTCTGCTCTTTGCCTTTTATTTCTGACCTCGCTTTGTCCTGCTATTTTTTCAATTACACCTGGTCCTGATGATTAATTTCCTTTTGTTTGTGCTAATGTGATCTTTACTATCTTTTTTTTGATACTGTAGCGACTGACGTAATAAAGTGTCACAAACTTTTACTTGAACAATCGCCAACTTCGTAACCCCAAACACAACTTTCTAGCACCCTCTCCAACCCCTCTTCCCCCGGGTCTCGCCCCTTACCGCATCAATCAATACCCCGCTATCAGTCTTCCGTGATGTACTCCGCCCACCCTCAATCGAACCTAACAGTCACTGAAAACAAAAAAGGCTTCAACCTGGCTGGAATGCTAGAATACTTTCGAGTTTTCCTGCTTTCATATTCTTTACCTTTCTCTGCGTGTGTATCGCAACATCGTTTGTTTGAGCTTTTCGAATTCCACTGCTTTCATAATCTCTTATCTGCCATTTTTTCTCTCCAGCATTTTTGGGTCTCTTTTCTCCGTGCTGCTCTTTCTTCTTTGCTTAGTCGTTTACGTTTCATCTAGAATGTATTGTCCTTATACGATTCATATGTGCTGAGAGCACAGGATCTGTGGGTGCTACGTACTTTTACATGACTGAGTGTTTTGCTGGCTGTGCTCTTATTTAATATTGTTTGCATCTCGCTGGTCTTAAAGTGTCTTCCAAGAACTTTCGAGAAAATCGCGTCTCTTTGCCCTGCTTTTCCTTTCCAGGATTTTTTTTTATAATAGAGAGATATGGTGGCGAGGTGCAGACTTCTTTTACCACAGTTATGCTGGACAGACCAGCTTAAGTAGCAGCTTTTGGAGGCCTCAGATCGGTTTTGTCTTGGATGAAATTCCATATCGTGAGAGAACTGAGCGTCAAAGGAAGAATTACAAAACCAAAATCAGAGTCGGGAAATGGAAGGCAGAAGGTCCTAACACTAACTAGATCTTGTTACATATTATTACAGCTCAAGGCTACCAATGGATATTTTTACAATGAACAATATGGTTGACACACACACACACACACACACAGATATGGACGATGTCCATGAAAAGCAACAATCATGGATGTTGACATTATCATGATTAAAACTAAAAACAACAAGTGAAAAACAGTCAAGGAGGTCCACTAGTGAGTAAATAGAATCAGATACGTCCAAACACTGGCTCGTCAAATCTCATTAGCTGTTTGGCAAAATTTAGAAAGCCTTCAGATCTTAAATATTTGGGTACATGATTTGTGCTGAAAGCTAGGGAATTTAATATGGCTCGTCAGGAAGAAAATGCAACTCATGTTTGGTGTCAAAGCAGTGACGTAGCTTGAGTTCGTGCCGCTCGGGGTGGTGTTTCAGTTTGCCGACCTCCAACATATCTCAAAATGTTAACCTATTTAAATAGAAAATGAGAGAGAAAAATTAAGATACATTTTGCATACATTTATTCATATATAGAGAAACAGCAATAATTGTTCACATATAATTATTTATAAGCATTAACTAGACAAGAATATAGTACAGACGCACTGATAAGCCGTGTTCTAATTATTAGTTTAACATAATTACGCTGTGAAAACCAGAACCAGTGTAGTGTACAAGTGATAGGTGGGGATGTTTTCTGAGCAGAGCATTTGGATTGATAATGAAACGAAATTATAAATTGTAAATTAGTTGTTTATCTTCCTAGAAATTATTATCGGTGTAATGTTTATGTTTATTTTTGTTATTGCCTCATAAATGTCAACTTCTGTGTCTGATGCTGTCACAGTAGGACAGTCTGAAAATAATTTTTGAAGTATTTGTGGACAAAAATCAGAGAATTTGACTTTTTTCATTCACAAATGATATTTTTCCGAACCCTGCTCCTTACACACTAATTGTACTAAGCCTTTTGGCCAAAAATGCCACCCCCAAAAATGTGCCATCCGGGGCGGATCGGCCCCTCTGCCCAACCCATACTTAAGCCACTGTGCCCAAATGGTGGGACTGTGGTATAGCAGGCCCACGGCTCAGAAAAAGTGGCCTGTTTAAATAAATCATTAATTGGCCATCTTGTTCTCTGTGGGTGCGCTGCTCAGAGTCAGTGGAGTGTTTGGGGTGAGACGCACCTGCATGACAAAGTTCTGTCTTTACCAGTTGCTTCACTGGCTTCCTGTGGTGCGAGACTGAGACACTGCGCCCACTCATGGGGACTTATAAGGATGGTGCTGGAATGAGAAGGAAAAAGGAGAATTAAAAGGGGGAATCAAACGCAAAAAGAGACAGAGGCAGGAGATTTGGTGTGAGTATGCGCAAGAAAGGCGGAGAAGGCAGAAGTCCCTCATAGTGTGCGGACAGTATTCAGAGGTTGATGGCCACTCCAGCTGAGTTACCTGGGAGCTGGACTGGCCAAAGCTCTGCTCAGTCATAGTGAATTGCCAATAAGAATAGAGTTACCAGACATCCAGCAAAAGGAGGACATGTCCTCCTTCTTGCAGGCATTGCCTAAAAAAGGTGCAAATGTCCAGCTTTCATCGATCACTGATTTCACCATGCTTATTGCCTGAAATCGCATGCTATCATCTTTTTGTTACAGTGGACAAAAGAAAGAAATAGACTGTCTGTTGACACTGTCAGAAGAATTCTTCTTACAAAGTTCAATTTTAAGAATGTGTCTTGTCTTTGAAACTTGTGAAATGCTTGTCATTCTACTTCAGTACACCATAGAAACATCTGACAAAAAGATCTAAAAACACTGAAGCAGCAAACTTTGTGAAAACCAATACTGGGGTCATTCTCAAAACATTTGGCCACGAGCATAAATGTCCTAAAGGCAACTTTGTCCAGTGGTCTAAAATGTGCAGCCAACATTTTGTAAGGCCCTGAACCAGCCAAATACAATAATGACTTTATAGTGACTTTATTCTCAAACACACTTTAATTACTTTATAGCGTATTTGCAAATGTGTGTTGTGAGCTAAACTTATAAAAGGGAATTGCAGACCATGAAAGCAAATCAGATTAATTTGAATTACTGCCTGTCAAGCTGCCATGTACAACTTAAGGTTATTTATTCAGTCAAGTTGATATTTATAGAAACTGTGAGCCTCATGGAAAGTGTTAGCAAATAAAAATCATTCACCTTCTGTAAACAGAGCATCATTTGGCCTACATGCAATGGCGAGAAAACATAAATCCTGCTGGGCTGTCAGTGCACCAAATCAAGAAGTCACCTCTCTGCTCCGATAAGGCCGCAGCAATCAGATAAAGCATCCCATTTAACACTACACTCTGCTTAAAGCTTTATTGAGCCTATTGCTAAAGCTCCTGAATGTCAGCCATATATGTGGCACCTAAAAGCAGACACCAAGAGAATTAGTCGGAGGCAAGAAATGGTTCTGGATCTGCAGACCTTGAAGAAAACAGAGAGAGAAACAGTATTGGAAATTCACCTTTGGGGGGGTCAAAGAGAAAGAACGAACAAATTTTAATAATTCAGGTGGAATTTCCTTGTTTTATAGTTCTAAAAAATTCAACATTATAATTACAGTTTTTCAGAATCACTATGACACGTTTCTCACAACTATGGAAGAGTTTCCCAAAACGGTTAATGCATTTCTCAAAGCAGCACCACACCAGTGCAAAAGGCTCTAAAACACTCAGAACACATCAGAATACACAACATGGATCAGTCACTACAACACTGCGGCCAAATAGTTAGGCCATGTTTGCCATTTACAGAGACTTGCACCATGATATTCTTTGTCTGTTCATCAAAACATGGCTTTTGGAATAGTGCTGTCACGACAAAAATGAAGTCAATAAAATACTGAACTTCTATCCGAGTGTCTCGGCTTGTGAGGGTCCTGATAAAAACTCAAGATCCAGGCCTTTAATGACCTCTTGGGTCTGTCTGTGGAGAGAGTGTCGACCTTGTTGAGAGGTTTACTTACCTCGGCAGTGAATTTCATGTCTCTGGTGACTCTTCCTATGAAGTCAGTAGACGGACTGGGAGAGCATGGGGGGGGGGTCATGAGGTCACTGGAAAGGGGTGTGTGGAACTCCTGATATCCATGCAAGAGGACGAAGATCCAAGTATTTAGAGTCCTAGTGCTTCCTGTTGTACAATATGGTTGCAAGACATGAACGCTATCCATTAACCTGAAATGAAGACTTGACTCCTCTGGTACTGTGTCTCAGAGGATACTTGGGTACCACTGGTTTGACTTTGTCTCAAATGAGCACGGAATCCAGAATGAGGCACATTACATGCATGGTGAGGGAGCATCAGTTACTGCAATTCCCCTGAGGGTGATCCGGCTCATAGGATCCTCACTGTTGAGGGTCCAAGCAGCTGAACCAGGCCAAGGGGACGCCCATGTAACACCTGGCTGAGGCAGATACAGTACAGGGTGAGCCATTTATATGGATACACCTTAATAAAATGGGAATGGTTGGTGATATTAACTTCCTGTTTGTGGCACATTAGTATATGTGAGGGGGGAAACTTTTCAAGATGGGTGGTGACCATGGTGGCCATTTTGAAGTTGGCCATTTTGGATCCAACTTTTGCTTTTTCAATAGGAAGAGGGTCATTTGACACATCAAACTTATTGGGAATTTCACAAGAAAAACAATGGTGTGCTTGGTTTTAACGTAACTTTATTCTTTCATGAGTTATTTACAAGTTTCTGACCACTTATAAAATGTGTTCAATGTGCTGCCCATTGTGTTGGATTGTCAATGCAACCCTCTTCTCCCACTCTTCACGCACTGATAGCAACACCGCAGGAGAAATGCTAGCACAGGCTTCCAGTATCCGTAGTTTCAGGTGCTGCACTTCTCGTATCTTGACAGCATAGACAATTGCCTTCAGATGACCCCAAAGATAAAAGTCTAAGGGGGTCAGATCAGGAGACCTTGGGGGCCATTCAACTGGCCCACGACGACAATCCACTTTCCAGGAAACTGTTCATCTAGGAATGCTCGGACCTGACACCCATAATGTGGTGGTGCACCATCTTGCTGGAAAAACTCAGGGAACGTGCCAGCTTCAGTGCATAAAGAGGGAAACACATCATCATGTAGCAATTTCGCATATCCAGTGGCCTTGAGGTTTCCATTGATGAAGAATGGCCCCACTATCTTTGTACCCCATATACCACACCATACCATCAATTTTTTGTTCCAACAGTCTTGGAGGGATCTATCCAATGTGGGTTAGTGTCAGACCAATAGCGGTGGTTTTGTTTGTTAACTTCACCATTCACATAAAAGTTTGCCTCATCACTGAACAAAATCTTCTGCATAAACTGAGGGTCCTGTTCCAATTTTGTTTTGCCCATTCTGCAAATTCAGTGTGCCGATCTGGGTCATCCTCGTTGAGATGCTGCAGTAGCTGGAGTTTGTAAGGGTGCCATTTGTGAGTAGCTAATATCCGCCGAAGGGATGTTCAACTAATGCCACTCTCCAGTGACAGGCGGCGAGTGCTACGCTGTGGGCTCTTGCTGAATGAAGCTAGGACAGCCACTGATGTTTCTTCATTAGTGACAGTTTTCATGCGTCCACATTTTGGCAAATCCAACACTGAACCAGTTTCACGAAACTTAGCAAGCAGTTTGCTAACTGTAGCATGGGAGATGGGTGGTCTCGTAGGGTGTCTTGCATTGAAATCTGCTGCAATGACCCGGTTACTGCGTTCACCAGACATCAACACAATTTCTATCCGCTCCTCATGTGTTAACCTCTGCGACATGTCAATGGCTGTAAACAAAGAGAAACTTGTAAATAACTCATGAAAGAATAAAGTTAGGTTAAAACTAAGCACACCATTGTTTGTCTTGTGAAATTCCCAATAAGTTTGATGTGTCAAATGACCCTCTTCCTATTGAAAAAACAAAGTTGGATCCAAAATGGCTGACTTCAAAATGGCCACCATGGTCATCACCCATCTTGAAAAGTTTCCCCCCTCACATATACTAATGTGCCACAAACAGGAAGTTAATATCACCAACCATTCCCATTTTATTAAGGTGTATCCATATAAATGGCCCACCCTGTAGAGAGTCATTTCTTATTGGACTGTGTGTCTGCCTAGTAGGTTGCCAACCAGGATCCCGAGTTGTTTTGTCATGTGTGGGGTGTATGCTCGCCAACCTGATCTGACCTGACCTGTCTGTCTATGTTTCCTATACAATCCTACACCCTTATACTGATCCTGACCAAATTTTGCATAGTTGTTCTCTAGGGCCATATGGGAAAGATGATTACTTTGGAACCTAAAATGTTGACCCTGGGGTTTCTAGTGTTTTTTGTTTTCTTCCTGTGTGCTACAGCTTCCACACCAGTGCCACTTGCTGATAGATGGTCATTTCCGGGTGGGTCTGGACCACATGTCTGCCTAGGGTGTTGCTGACCGGGATCCCAAGCTGTTTGGTCATGTCGGGGATGTGGCAACATGCTGTACCAGTGTATGTTCTCCAACCTGGTCTGACTATGTTCAATGCTAGACCAGTATTGTACCTATAATCTTCCTACAATTGCTCAATATTGATAATTAATAGAGTACCATAATACAGCACATAATAGAGTACTATAATTGATGTCAATATATCAGCATGGTGATCTATTGTCTAACATCTCATATAGATTTGAATAATCCATGGCTTCTGTCCTTTTGTATGTAAATGATTAATTGCATTCTTTATTGCCAGACTATCCCATATTGGAGGAAGAGCCCCAGATGTAGTGTTGACCAAGAACTGGAAGTAGTAAATATGGTAAGGGCAAATCATACTATTACACTCTGGGGGAATCTGACGAACCGTTGTGGAGGACAATATAACATTCAAGGACATAGCGCCTCTTATCTTGTCATCTGTGTATTGAAGTGGCGTGCAGTGACAACTAAACAACTATACAAAGTTCTATTTGAATGAAGAAATGACAGGGTGAAGGAACAAAGATGTTGATAAGTACAGGTAAGGCCATGTGCTGTTGTTGTGTAGGTACATACCTGCATACTGCCATGTATTTTAATACTGTGTGAATGTGAACATTATTTTTTACGTAGAGTCAGTTTACAGTAAGTGCTAAAATATACTGAATAGGTTTGGTGATTTACATGTAGCTGTTATTTTATTCAGAAGGCATTGGAGCTGGAGGGCAGTGGGACCCCACACACATTTGTGTATGCTGAAGAGGCAGACTGTAACCACAACAAGGTCCAACGATATGGGCACAGGGTTTTGATGTCTGAACAGGGTGGGCTCCACCATTAGGTTCAAAATACCTGCGTTATTCTTATTCCAGTAACACTGCATGTGAGGGAAGAAGCATTTTCAGGGCTCAAACACACAGCCAAGCAGAAAAAAGTGTGCTTTGTGTAATCCGGTAAGAGAAACATAATTGACTAAACATATTTATAAAGCACAAAAAAAAATGATCATAGACTTCATGCTTATTTTCTGATTCCCGGTGGTCAATGATGACCTTGGACTGGTTTTTGTGCAGTTTAATGATGTCGGAACGATTTGCCAAAGGAGAATTCCTTTGTGGATGTAAACGTGGATTATTCTGGATTAATCAGGTTATTCTCCTTACTCAGCCAATTATGAATGTGGATGTAACTGCACTTCATGCCAGCTGTAACTTTTGCACTGCATTATCTTTGATTCCTGTCTTTTGCATTTGTAATTTGGGCTGTAGTGGGATGAATGATGAGGCAGGGCAAAAGCCAAACGTTTGGGGTGTGCCAAATGGGCAAAATCCTGTTAAATTCCAACAACAGAAAAAAAAGGAAAACTGTAATGAAAAACACGCTCTCGTAGGCCGCTCTTCACTAGGGACAATTGTCTTGAATCAGTGCTCTCTCAGGGTCACACTATCACTCTCTCCCTCTCGCCCAAGTGCTCACTGCTCTGGTCAGGTCGGAAATGAGACGCCACCTTCTGGGCACGGCTCCCTTTATGTACGGAGCGGACCTGAAGGTGGTGGGGATTCTTTAGCTTTGTCAGTTTCTCTCATCTTGAGGTACAACTTACAGTAGGTGAGCCTGAAAGATGACTTTCTGGCATGCATGTGTGACAGTGGCTTTTGACCCCTGCTCACACTTTTTTCTGAGATTGTGATTTATTAACTGTTGTGGAAAGGAGTTCCATGCTTGATAAAAAAGGGTGTGAGCCCACCCAAATGATCCACGAAAACAAGGTAGGACCTGTTATCGTCACACCCCAAGCTGGCCAGTTCTCAACTACTATCTTCAGGCTTCGACCTTTTCCCTTTAATAATGATTATTGTAAAATATACTCACCAGCCACTTTATTAGGTACACCTTGCTAATATCGGGTTGGACCCCCTTTTGCCTTTAGAACTGTCATAATTCTTAATGGCATAGATTAAAATAAGGTACCTGAAACATTCCTCAGGGATGTTGGTCCACATTGACATGATACAATCACACAGTTGCTGCAGATTTGGCGGCTGCTCATCAATGATGCAAATCTCCCGTTCCACCACATCCCAAAGGTGCTCTATTGGATTGAGATCTGGTGACTCTGGAGGCCACTTGAGTGCAATGAGCTCATTTCTACGATCAAGAAACCAGTTTGAGCTTTGTGACATGGTACGTTACCCTGCTGGAAGGAGCCATCAGAAGATGGGGACACTGCAGTCATTAAGGGATGGACATGGTCAGCAACAATACTCAGGTAGGATGTGGCATTTAAACAATGTTCAGCTGGTACTAAGGGGCCCAAAGTGCGGTAAGAAAATATCACGTACACTACTACACCACCACCACCCATCTGAACTGTTGATACAAATCAGGATGGATTCATGCTTTCTTGTTGTTGATGCCAAATTCTGACCCTACCATCCAAATGTCACAGCAGAAATTGAGACTCATCAGACCAGGTAACATTTGTCCAATCTTTTGTTGTCCAATGTTGGTGAGCCCGTATGAATTGTGGCCTCAGTTGCATGTTGTTAGCTGACAGGAGTGTCACCCAGTGTGGTCTCCTGCTGCTGTAGCCCATCTGCTACCAGGTTTAACGTGTTGTACAATAATACAATACAATACAGTTTATTTTTGTATAGCCCAAAATCACACAGGAAGTGCCGCAATGGGCTTTAACAGGCCCTGCCTTTTGACAGCCCCCCAGCCTTCACTCTCTGAGAAGACAAGGAAAAACTCCCAATAAAAACCTTGTAGGGAAAAATGGAAGAAACCTCGGGAAAGGCAGTTCAAAGAGAGACCCCTTTCCAGGTAGGTTGGGCGTGCAGTGGGTGTCAAAAGTAGGGGGTCAATACAATACAATACACAGAACAGAAGAACAATACACAGAACAGAACAGTTGTGAGCTCAGAGCTGCTCTTCTGCACACCTCAGTTGTAACGAGTGCTTATTTCAGTTCCTATTATCTTTCTATCAGCTCAAACCAGTCTGGCCATTCTCCTCTGACCTCTGGCATCAACAAGGCATTTTCACCCAGAGAACTGTCACTCATTGATATTTTCCCTTTTTTGGATCATTATCTGTAAACCCTAGAGATGAAAATCCCAGTCGATCAGCAGTTTCTGAAATACTCAGAGCAGCCTTTCTGGCAGCAAAAGCCATGCCACATTCAAAGTCACATCAGCCACCTTTCTTCTCCATTCTGATGCTCGGTTTGAACTTCAGCAGGTGGTCTTGACAAGGTCTACATGCCGAAATGCATTCAGTTGCTGCCAGATGATTGGCTGATTAGATATTTGCGTTAACAAGCAGTTGAACTGGTGTACCTAATAAAGTGGCCGGTGAGGGTATAAGACGACCAGCCTCAAGGGTTCATGCTTAGCTAAGTGCCCTTGCTTAAGTGATTCCTTTTTTCAAGTAAAAGTGCTGCAATGCAGGGAAACCTCTTGCTCCTTTCCCAGTTTTAACCTTCTCTGATTTACAGCCAGTTTTATTCAGTTGAGCTGGTGGACCTTTGGGGGCTGCCTGACCTAAATGCAACTTGATCTCCCAAACATATAATGTGAGGTTGCAAGGCAAGACAGCAGTCGGTGCCCTGAATGACAGCTCATTGAGCTGATTTCCTTTTAACTCCACGGTGTAATTCCATTTGGGACTCATTAGCTAACGTTTGTGGTTACATCTCTTTTTGAAACAGACAGAAAAGTAAACGTCTTATCAACATCTCCTTTCTTCTGTCACTCAGTGTTTCACTTGAACACCTCGGCCCCTTATGCACTGACCTCCTACTCCTCGCTAAGCCTGCTGCTTCTGGCACTAAACACATTTTCAGAAAATGTGATAAAGACTTCAGTTTGATACCACACGCATTTCCTCTTTCCCATCTCCGCACCTAACTAAGCAATCAACATCCTCAAGGAGACACCTGCCTGAGCCTAGTCCCATAAACACAGATGGCAGCATCTTCTATAGCCAGGTTTCTCCAGACATGACACTAATCGTGGTTTCATCAGACCAGAGGATCATGTTTCTCACAGCCTGAGAGTCTATTAGATGCCCTTTCAGCAAACTCCAAATGGGTAGCGATCTATTTGCGCGAATCCGAGGGAGGTGCACCGGCCAAAGGGAGGGGGAGGCGGCGACCTCCTTACGCACTCACCAGCCTCGGGGCGTTCCTTACCTCTGCTTAGCTAGCTAACAAGAGAAGTACTTAATGGATTTAGATCTGGTTTTTTATTAGAATTTGCTTGAACATTCCTTTTGATTTTGTGACTTCTCTCATTGAGCTAAGAATCATAGTTTGCTTGCAGGAGCGATATATTCACGCTAATCAGAGCATAAATAAATAAATAAATAAATAAAGCAGCGGGCCAAGGGAAGGGGGAAGCGTGACGTCAGGAGTGTGGCGAGCCTCACAGTCCTGTTTCACTTCTACACAGGTGGAGCCGCGGGGGACGGCTAGCATGCGATAAAAGTGAAGGGGTCTGGGTACGTTCTGAATCCACTGCATACAGCATCATTGTAATCATTTTAATAGTTATAAAAAAAAACAAAGTCAGTAACATCTTTAATAAGAACCTCACAAGGGCAAATTTTAATTGTGCCTGGAAATGTACACATGGACTAACAATCAGGAGCATTTAGAATATTTGGAAGAAAATGGATATACAGTAAATGCATATCATGAAATTACCCGTTTCAATGTACAGTCGACCCTTGGTATACGACCGACCTGACATGCGAACAACTTGGTTTATAACGTCTTGTGTTACGACCCGAATGAGGTCACATGTATCCGCTTACGCGATTGTAAACAAACAGCCGAGAGCGTTTCGTAAGCGTCAGTCGGAGCCCAAATACATGTGTTTGTGGACGTAATTTCGGTTAGTGCAGTTATTTCGATAATTTATTTCGGTAATAGCTAAAGAAGGAAGAGAAGCTAACGGAGGTAAAGAAAGCGATCACAATGAAAACGAAGAAGGAAATTGTGCGGAAATATGAGAGTGGCTTTCGTGTGACCGATCTCACTAATATGTACATCATGTCAAAATCCACCATCTCAACAATTTTACAAAGAAAAGATTTGTATAAGGAAGCTCCTTCGAAACAATAACCACCTTCCATTTCATTCTCCTCCTCCTCCCTTCCTGCAAGCCAAAGATGTCAAATTAAATGGTGAGTACAGTATGAAATTGTTGTTTCTGGTAGGCTAGGCACTTTTTGGTTAGTACATTAGAAAAATTATTGGTATTTTTGGTAAATTATGCACATTATACAACCCTTTTTATTATGAAAAGGTTAAGTAAGTGTTGCTGTGGGAGGTTCGGAGCACATTATGGGTATTTCCATAGTTCTTATGGGAAAAATAGTCTTGACTTACAACCAACTTGAGTTACAACCTGCCCTCGCGAACGAATTGAGTTCGTAAGTCAAGGGTCCACTGTAAATTATTCAAAATATTTCTCTGCTTTAAGAGAGACAAGCTTGAAAATTTGCCAAAGCCTTTTTTAAATGTCGCTAACATTAGTTGCTTGACATTTTATGTAAATGTACCTTTCAATGAGCCCCTTATCCCCCACGCTCTGCTGCACTCTGCTGGCTGTTTTAGGATGGCCCGTTCTTTTTCAATGCAAGATTTTTTTTAATTTTCAAACATCTGTATGGTGAACACTGTTCAAGATATCTCAATGAAAATGGAAATCTATTGGCAAATGTCCTCAAAGAATAAGTGTGCCAAATTTCAACACAATTGGTCTACTGGGAGCTGAGTCGGAAAGACAGACAGACGGACTGACAGACGCGGCGATGACCACAGGTGCCTCACATTTTCTGCTTCTGTCAACTCTGACTGGCACTTCTTTAGCTTGTTGGCCTGCATGGATGTTTCTACTGTTTGAACCTTCTGTAGTTTTGTTAGGTTATAAGTTCTTAACATATTGGATTGTAACTATTGATCTACCAGGATGAGATAAGACTGGGAATGAACACACTGGGAATGTAGCGCCTTTTCAGCCTTATGTGATATTGGTCTATGACTCTTTGGGAAATGGTGGCCCCACCTAAAGAGTGATTTTGAGTCTGAGCAAAATAATACAGCAGAAGTCCAAAGGGTGCTGTAGTGCAAGCGTGATGTCGTCTGTGACTTTCAATTTGCAGGTACATGTTTAAGGCGCATGTGCAAGTGCCACCCATCGGATTTGTGATTCTCGTTCACTTTATTTCATTCTTTCAAGTTTGAACGTAATCACTACTGACTTCTTTCGTTATTCATATAAGAACATCCATTCATCCATTATCCAACCCGCTATATCCTAACTACAGGGTCACGGGGTTCTGCTGGAGCCAATCCCAGCCAACAGACAGGAAACAACCACCGGGCAGGGTGCCAGCCAACCGCAGGGCACACACACACCAAGCACACAATAGGGACAACTTAGAATCGCCAATGCACCTAACCTGCATGTCTTTGGACCGTGGAAGGAAACCCATGCAGATACGGGGAGAACATGCAAACTACATGCAGGGAAGACCCGAGAAGCAAACCCAGGTCTCCGTACTGTGAGGCAGCAGCGCTAACACTGCACAACCATGCCGCCCCTCATATAAGTACATTGTAGTAATAATTTACTTATATTAGAATGTACAGTTTGTTTTGTACAAATTGTTATTGGAGTTTAAACATAATATATAAGCATAATATTAAACTAATACATTTATGTCCCTTTGTACATTCAACAAAATTGTCACAGAAAAATTGCACTCAATGAAATCCATCAATCCATTATCCAACCCACCATATCCCAACTACAGGGTCACGGGGGTCTGCTGGAGCCAATCCCAGCCAACACAGGGCGCAAGGTAGGAAACAAACCCTGGGCAGGGCGCTAGCCCACCACAGGGCACACACACACACACACACACACTAGGGACAATTTAGGATCGCCAATGCACCTAACCTGCATATCTTTGGACTGTGGGAGGAAACCACTCAATAAAATCCATCCATCCATCCATTTTCCAACCCGCTGAATCCAAATACAGGGTCACGGGGGTCTGCTGGAGCCAACTCCAGCCAACACAGGGCACAAGGCAGGAACCAATCCTGGGCAGGGTGCCAACCCACACACTAGGGCCAATTTAGAATTGCCAGTCCACCTAACCTGCATGTCTTTGGACTGTGGGAGGAACCCGGAGCGCCCGGAAGAAAACCCATGCAGACACGGGGAGAACATGCAAACTCCACGCAGGGAGGACCCGGGAAGCGAACCCGGGTCTTCTAACTGCGAGGCAGCAGCGCTACCACTGCGCCGCCTACTCAATAAAATATTATTCTAAATTTTAAAAATGATTTTCTTTCAAACAATACTTACATATTTTTACCTGACTCGAAAAATAAACACAAAATAAGTAAAATCATTTTGACATTGTCACACATGTGCGAGTAGGAGGCAGCTAAAGAGCTCAAGTAATTGTAATAAAACATCTGACCAGGGGGCGGCGGAGTGCGCTGACTGTCTTTCTCAGTTCCCTACAGACCTTTCCCGGGAAATCCTGCAAGGTTCCGCCGCCTCTGATGACGTCACTTCCAAAGCCGGCCCCTCTGATGACATCACTTCCGAAGCTGGCCCCTCTGATGACGTCACTTCTGGTTCCGGCCCCTTTGATGACATCAGTTCCTCTCATGACCTTTAAAGTCTCCATCTTAGGCTACTATAGCCAGTTCTGTTTAGGACTCTGTGATATGCACATCGTTTGTTTGAAAAGAAAACACTTTTGCAGCTGGGAAGAACAATATATGGGTGGCTGCCCCAAACCTTTATAATGTCTTGGACTCGTTTTTATGACAACATGCATGCTGTCACTCCGTGCTTGGATCTTGTTTTGGCTTTACATAAACTCAATGCCATGATGAAAGGGTGCCAAGGTCCAAAGCGTTAAGCGCAGTGTATGGAAGTAGGGAGGTGCGACAATCGCACTTGGGCATGGTACGGAACAAACGTGCTTAGTGTGAGTACACCCTTACAGAACCACATGTTCCAATTGGTCAGGCTCCCTGTTTAAACCATAGGGTCAGTGGATTTACTTCCAGGTTAAATATGGTGTCACGCACGATTGCATGGGGAGCAGTTTAAGGACCCAAGACGCACCGTGACAAGTCGAACCAGGGGACAATGGCAGCGCACTAAACTTTCTCTTCTTATTTTCTCAGTAAGATCAAGGATCTGCTGCCATAACATCGCCCGGACGATCCAAAAAGCCGCAATGTTTCCGGGTTCCTTTCTTCCCTCTGGTCCCCGTACGATGATGTCAGCCACCCCATCCAGCACCACGATTTTCTCAGCATCCCACTGTTTAATTCCCGGTCCACCCATATAAATTGTCCATCCTCCCATCCTTCTATGTCCTTGTTTTGAGTTTTTAAAAAGAACATGGATTTGTTGAAAATTTTGTTACAGTATACGGGGCTAAAACCCTCAAAACTTCATGCTGTGCTTTGTTGTTCTTCAAAATGGCCATGCTGCTGATATACAGTATCCCTCGGTGTATAATTCAAAGCAAAAAAATGTTTCTTCCTGTTATAGTTAGTGGCAAAATTTGGGCAGTTAGTGTCATGACTTGGGCTGAAAACTGATGCTTCGTAGCCTTTTTCTTTAAGACAAGCCATATTGTAAGCCATTGTCAGGGTCACGTCTTTCATTTCTAGGGGTGGGGTCTCTGAGGTCATGACCTTGATTTAATTAGACAACCGGCATAAAAAGGTCAGCCATTTGCTAGGAATCTAATGTGATCTGTAGATAAAATCCTTCATTTCATTTTGACATACTATGTGTTTTCTCTTCTTGTATTGCCTGGTTTTGACTTATTGCCTGTTAATTGATCTTGATTTAGCCTCTCGTAGGGGTTACAGCTGCTGCGGTATATTTTTATATTCTTTTACTTTGCCTTTTGCCCATGTCTCCGGGTTTACTCACAAAATCATTTCTCCAGTTTTCCTGCTGAGTCAGGACAGTTAGGTTCGCTTCAGGTTTTGATTTTTCTTCCTTTGATTTCTAGGTTTCCACTGACAAAGAACAACACAGCATGATGCTGTCACTACGTTTCACCACTACAAAGTTATTGCACGGATAATCAGTGTGGAGGAAACCCTCTGAGGAAGACAGGAATAGTTATAATAATAATAATAATAATAATAATAATAATAATAATAATGCATTTCATTTATAGGGCACTTTACATTTATAGTAAATCTCAAAGTGCTACATAAAAAGCTTAAACAAAGGCAATACAAGTTAAATACAGAGATAAAACAACAATAATTAGTGGCATTCTTGTTAATAAGCTTTCCTAAATAGAAAAGTCTTTAGCTGTTTTTTTAAACAGCCCACAGCCTGCTGTGTTCTTATGCTCTCTGGTAGGGCATTCCAGAGCCGTGGAGCAGCGACTGCAAAGGCTCGGTCCCCCATTGTACGAAGTTTGGTCATAGCAGGGGCAAAGGCGTTCAATCAATTAGATTTTTATTCTGTCACAGATGAGTAGCTGGATTCTACGTTGCAAGGCAGAAGAGCAAAGTTCCATTTTTCGATTGGCTTTTTATAATTTCTTCTTCCTCTACCTTTCCCTTACTTAATCAAAAAGCATAATATCGTGTACTTAAGCATTTTTTTATTACACTAATGGGCCATCTGTATTATTATTTTTTTTTTACTTGTCAGATAGACCCTAAAGAAGGAGCGGTCATCTTTATTGTGTCAAATAGAATAGAAATAGAAAGAAACTGGAAATTGTCCTAGGTCAGCTTACTGCACCCTGTCTTATGACAGACGCCTGTATGAATAACCTGCCGTTGTCAGCTATTAACTCGAAGTAGCTTGCAACCCATTTATTTTTCTTTCACATGAGCAATGACTGTTTTCTTCCATACATGACACTTGTACCGCGCTCCCTGACCCGGCAAGATTATTATATGCGCTGCCATCCTAGAGGGGCAGCAAAGAGAAAGAAAAAAAATAAAAGAATCTGGGGTGCAAGTGACCAACACTACTTCCCTACTACACCACCCCAAGTACAGAAACACACCAGTGAAGGCAGATTTATGTTAAAAGATGATTATTATAAAACATTACACACACTAAAATAAAACCCCCCATTATTCATATTATTGGGCTACCGTGCCTCCCACCCCACACAGATCACAGTACAAAACACTCAACCATATATGTCACTAATCCATAAATATCAGAAAGAAAAAAAGAAAAATTTAATGCATTTGGAGTCCTTTAAATATTCATTGTTAGTGATGACCATCTACAGTCTGAGTTGGGGAATGGTTCGCCGAACTATACCTCCTGTTCCAGGAAACGTACAGCTAAACAGTCCCTTGTGCTGCTCTGACCAGCCCTCTCCTGAATGGCTTCACCTCATTTGCCAGAAAAGTAAAATAGTTTGTTCAGAAGTGAACATGATGTTTTCCAGACGGGGTGACTAGCTTTCCCTCCTGCCTTTTCCTTTTATGGTGTCTCTTTACCTTTGGCTCTGCACTCTTTTCTCTATCCTTCACCTTTTTCCCGCCACCTATTTACATACCATTGGCTCCTCCCCATACAGTCTGGTGCTCCCCTCTCCATGAGCCATTGGCTACCTTACAAATTCACCCATTCCACCATTATCAGGAATGGAGAAAGATGTAATCTCCCAGTGACACACACACACACATATTCCAGACAACCGTTACACACTACTATTGAGACCAGAAGATCTTGTTTCTCATAATCTGAGAGTCCTTTAAGTGCCTTTTTGAAAATTTCAAGTGGGCTTCCGTGTGTCTTTTACTGAGGAGAAGCTTCTTTCTGGCCACTGATGTAGTGATATGGATGTTTCTCCATACAGGTTCTCTGGAGTTCAGCTACAGTGACCATCAGGTTTTGGGTCACATTTGTTCTCATGGCCCTTCTCCTACAATCGATTAGTTTGGTTAGACTGCTCAACACTGAGAAAATCTGGTGAATATCTAGCAGTTAGGTTATGCTTCAGGCTTTTGATTTTTGCTTCTGTGATTTCTTGTTTTTCATGTGGTGTCAACACGTTAACGTCTCCCAGTAGTGCTTACAGTAATCCTGGAGACTCAATCATGACCTGAGACTGAGGCGCACAATTCTTGTTTATTTGGCTAGAAAACTAAATCATTACCCGAGATCGAAGCATACAATTCTCACTCATTTGAGTCACAAACTGAATCATTAACAAAGAATAAGGTGCACGATTCTTCCTCATTTAATTAACTTAATCATTACCTGAGGAGGAGTTTTACGATTGTCATTCATTTCATTTGCAAACTGAATTATCACCTAAGAATGAGGCACATTGTTTTTACTTCTTTGATTCACAAACTGAATCTTTAATGAAGGATGAGGCACACAATCCTTGCTCATTTGATTAGAAAATTGAATCATTACCCGAGATCGAGGCAAATGATTCTTGCTCATTTGATTCATGAACTGAATCATTAATTGGGAATGAGGTGCACAGTTCTACCTCATTTAATAAGCAAACTGAATCGTTACCTGAGAAGGAGTTTAATGATTTTCATTCATTTAGCTTGCGAACTGAATCATTACCCGAGATCTAGGAATATGATTCTTCCTCATTTGATTCGCAAACTGAATAATTAATTGAGGATTCAACAAACACTTCTTATTCATTTGATTAGCATATTGGATCACTAACCTATGAAGGATTTGTGAGATTCTCATTCATTTGATTTGAAAACTGAATCATTACCTAAGAACAAGGTGTACAATTCTTATTCATTTGGTTAGTGAAATGAATCATTATCTGAGATGGAGTTTAACAATTCTCTATCATTTAATTTTCAAACGGAATCATTAACTAAGATCGAGGCGCACAATTCTTGTTCATTTGATTTGCAAATTGAATGAGCAACTGTAAATGAGTTGCATGATTCACATTCATTGGATTTCAAAATTGAATCATTACCTAAGAACGAGGTGCACAATTCTTGTTCATTTATTCTACAAATGGAAACATTTAATCAAAATTAAGGGCACAATTCTGATTCATTTGATTAGCATAATGGATCATTACCTGTGAAGGATTTGTATTATTCTCATTCATTGGATTTGCAAACTGAATCATTACCTTACAACGTGGTGCACAATTCTTGCTCATTTGATTTGCAAACTGAATCATTAATTAAGGATGAGATATACAATTCTTGTTAATTTGATTAGTGCAGTGGTTCTCAACCTGTGGGGCAGCCCCCCTAGGGGGGCACGAAGTAACATAAAGGGGGGCGCGAAGTAACAAAAAGGGGGAGTGTGAAGATGTGAAAAAAAGAAAACAAGAATCGAAAATATGAAAAAAAAATCTATTGAAGCCAAAACAAATTAAGTTAAACTACATTCTGATACTAGAAAAATAAATATAGAGTTAGATAAAAGTCGATAAAAGTTAAGTAGGTATAATAAAATATGCATCTATGATTATATCATTAATTAAAAAGAACAAGTTGGTATTAGTAGGATCCTTTCAAAAAAACGTTATTAATTAAAACTGTTATGAAAACTCAGGTCGGAAATACTTAAAGGCTGAGCAATGCTGGATTAGTGAACTGAATGATTACCCATGAAGGATTAATGCGATTCTCATTCAATTAATTTTTGAAGTGAATCATTAACTAAGATTGAGGTGCACAATTCTTGTTCATTTGATTTGCAAACTGAATGATTAACAGTGAAGGATTTGAATGATTCTCATTCATTGGATTTCCAAACTAAATTATTACCTAAGAATGAGGTGCACGATTTTTACTCATTTAGTTCACAAACTGAATCATTAACTCAAAACGAGGCACCCAGTTCTTGGTAATTTGATTAGCATAATGGATCATTACCCATGAAGGATTTGTATGATTCTCATTCATTTGATTTCCAAACTGAATCATTTCCTAAGAATGAGTTGCATGATTCTTGCTCATTCACTTCATAAACTGAATCATTAACTTAAAATGAGGTGCCTAATTCTTGCTCATTTGATTTGCAAACTGAACGATTAACTGTGAAGGATTTGCACCATTTTCATTCATTGGATTACCAAACTGAATCATTACCTAAGAACGAGGTGCACAATTCTTGTTCGTTGGATTCACAAACTGAATCATTAATTCAGTATGAGACACACAATTCTTGTTCATATGAATTAGTGAACTGAATCACTACCCACATATGGGTCAATGATTCTTGTTCACTTATGATTCTTGAACTTAAGTGAATATTATTTATTTTCACTATAGTATCAGCATCTGTGCTTTCAAAAAGAACATTATACAATATGAATAATTATCATGCTTAATGTGTAATTTAGTATGTACAGTAATGCAATAATTATTGGTTAACC
This sequence comes from Polypterus senegalus, assembly GCF_016835505.1. Classification (NCBI taxonomy): domain Eukaryota; kingdom Metazoa; phylum Chordata; class Cladistia; order Polypteriformes; family Polypteridae; genus Polypterus; species Polypterus senegalus. The sequence goes on from NC_053167.1 coordinate 125,201,101, forward strand.
TATTTGGGATTCATTCAAAGGGGACACACTCTCTGAAAGGGTCCTTTATACTGCCACCAACCATGAATGTAATTGATGACTCAAATGAATAAAGCAAATCGGTTCACTTAAACGGGTAGTTCAAAAATCAAATCAATAAAGTGAGTCCTAAACCCCATCACTAGTGGCCATCTCAATCATCTAGTAGGCTAAGTCTTGACCAGCTGGTATTCGGGTACCTTATACTGTACAAGCCAAATGTCTTATTTTTTCTCCATCTAAATAAAGTTCTCACATCTTCAGTCTCAAACTGCTTCATACATCAGCTATTTCTGATTACATTAAGCAAAATCAAGTGTGATCCAAAATCAACCGTGAGTCCTAATTTCAAGGCTGTGAGTTGCAGCCAAGAACAATGAATTTGTTTTGGTGCCAAATGTTCTTTTCATTCAAGTAACCTGTAAACACAATTTCATGCTCAGCTTTTTTTTTTTAAAGTACCTTATTTATTTATGTCTTCCCAAGAGAAGATTTATTTATAGGTCACTGGAGTCATTAGCTTTCAGATGTTCTTTGCTTTACTCCTTTTGGTCCCATGATAGTTCTCAGAACTTTTCAGACGTGCAGATTGTAATGTTGTGTTCTTTTGTAAGATCCTCAGACAGAATGAGCAAAAAAAAATGAATATGAGCAGGCGTTCTTGAAGGGATGCCAACAAAACCTGTTCTGCTGAAGAAGAAGTGAGGGGCAATGCGCAGATTTCAAGTGTGACCGCCTTGCACCTCCCATCCTTCTTAAGCATTGTACAAGACCCTGAGTTCATGAGGTCATTTATGTTAGGTAGAATGCCTAGAGGGGGCTGGGTGGTCTCGTGGCCTCAGACCCCCTGCAGATTTTTTTTTTTTTTCTCCAGCTGTCTGTAGTTTTTTTTGTTTGTTTTTTCCTGTCCTCCCTGGCCATCAGGCCTTACTTTTATTCTATGTTAATTAGTATTGCCTAAGTTTATTCTTTAATTTTTTTTTTTTCTCTTTCTTCATCCTGTAAAGCACTTTGAGCTACATCTTTTGTATGAAAATGTGTTATATAAATAAATATTGTTGTTGTTGATGATGCCATATGCTCTGCCCTTCACCACTCCCTGACACATCTGGATAAAAAAGACACATATGTCAGGATGCTATTCATAGACTTTATCTCCGCCTTCAACACAATCATCTCACAAAAGCTGGTTGTAAAACTGATCAGGCTGGGCCTGAACACCAACCTCTGCAATTGGATCCTGGACTTCTTGACAGAGAGGCCCCAGTCAGTTCGGATAGGCTGCAACACCTCCAGCAACATCACACTGAGCACTGGAGCGCCGCATGGCTGCGTGCTTAGTCCACTGCTTTTCACCCTGCTGATTCACAACTGCACAGCAACACACAACACCAACCACATCATCAAGTTTACAGATGATACGACGGTGCTGGGACTGATAAGCAGGGATGATGAAACAGCAAACAGAGATGAGGTGGAACGGCTGTCCGCATGGTATGAAGACAACAATGTATCTCTCAATGTCGACAGGACAAAAGAGATAATTGTGGAATTCAGAAAATCACATCCTGCCCACATCCCACTCAGCATCAACGGTTTAGATGTGGAGACTGTTAGGAGTACCAGGTTCTTCTGTATGCACATAACTGAGGAACTTACGTGGACGCATAACACCTCATCACTAATCAAGAAAGCCCAGCAGAGACTACACTTCCTGAGGTGGCTGAAGCGAGCATCACCATATTCTACAGAGGCACGATTGAGAGTGTTCTGACCAGCTGCATCACTGTCTGGTATGGCAACTGCAACATATCCGACCGCAAGCGCCTGCACAGGATAGTGAGGACAGCAGAGAACCTTATTGGGGTGCCTCTCCCTACAGGACATATTTTAAAAACGCAGTGTCCGCAAGGCCTGCAGCATTGAGCAGGAGCCCTCACACCCCTCACATGGACTTTTCACATTTCTGCCATCCAAGAGAAGATTCTACAGCATCAAAGCCAGATCTGCCAGGCCGCAGGAGAGTGTTTACCCCCAAGCTGTCAGACTCCTTAGCACCAGGCTGCTACTTGGGATCTTCCACACTTCCACACTCAACCACCTCTAAAAACAGAACTTTTATACATGCAGGCCACTTTCCTGCAAGGACGAGTGTGCATGAAGAAAAGAACTGAAAATCTCATACTGACCTTGAAGGATTTGGACACTCTTGATATCCTTCTGCTGTGAAACCTGACCTGTCGTTGTTTACACGTCTTAAACTGATATTATCATACACTGATCATTTCTGTAATATGTTGTCTTATTTTAATTATTTTAATTTCTTATTTTGTCTTTTATTTATCTTTTCTTCATTATGTAAAGCACTTTGAGCTACTTTTTGTATGAAAATGTGCTATATAAATGAATGTTGTTGTTGTTATTATCTATATCTTTTATTTATTTATTATGTTACATATTTATTGACTATATTTATGTATGTAGGTTGCATAATAACATACATTACATCAATGTTCATATTGCTTACTACACGTCAATATTGCTGCTACAGTACTTGTTTGTCTTGTCTTTGTTTGTGTTTTAATTTTAATTTTAAACCTTACTTTTAATTTTAAATTTTAATTCTAATTTTAATTGAATTTTAATTTTTTATCTCCACTTCATGTTGTTACAATGTGGACCCTGTGCTTCACAATTTTGTCTATCTGTATACTTGTATATGGTTGAGATGACAATAAAGTTCGCTTTAACTTTGACTTTGTTTAGTATGGTGTCGCCACCCCAATAGTTGAATTTTCAATATTAGTTCCCTCCAACCATTTAGCTCATAGCAAATCACAATTCCCACCAAGTTTAAAGAAAAGGAACTTTCTCTTTACTTGAAATCAACAACAGACAACCAGTGTGAGACTTGCCTGGACACCACCAGTCGGAAACCACATCTTTATAAAACACACGTTTATTAATCCACAAAATGAACAGTCCCAAACTCAACACACAGTGCTCCCAGCACCAATCACTCCTCTTTCGGGCTTCTTCAATGTCCGTGGCCACCTTTCCTCTCCTTATGGGAGCTTCATCCTGATCCCGCTCCCGACTCTAGCTCCCCGATTGTAGGAAGGCGGCCCCTTTTATTCCCGCCCGGATGTGCTCCAGGTGTCTGATGACGTCCTTCCAGCAGCACTTCCTGGTGTAGCGGAAGTGCTGCCCTTTGCACCGGAAGCACTCCGGGTGTCCCTGAAAGGATCTTCCGCCATCTTGCCAGGTGTGGCGGAAGTAACTGTTTCCCGGGTTCCACAAGGCTTGGCCTAACGGGTTGGAACTTCTCTCCTCCTCTCCCATGGTCCTCTCCTGATCCAGAATGGTTGCCCCCTCGTGACCTGGAGGACATAAATGCCACCTTCCGGGCATCCTGGCTGGATAAGGACCCCAGCAATCTGTGACATAGACATTTGCATGTTATAACTACGTACAACACGAAACATTACAAGCTGTTTACAAAACCATATATCATCCTCCCAACACTACTGGTGAGCTCACCCACAGTTCCTAAACCATTCAGTGTAATTAGTCATGCTATTGGGGGTCGCAAACATAGCTCAGGTGCGTACTGGCCAACAAATAAATCAGCACTGGCCCCTTCACTTGAGTTTGACCTCAAGCCAAATAACAAATAAACTGAACAAACCAAACAAAACAAAAAAACACACAGAGCTTGAGTGAGTGAACTCCTCTTCCTCCAGGTATCCCTCCATTGCCTTTCGTCTGGAACCAAAAAAAATTGATCAGTGGGTTTCACTCGCATCCTACCATCTTTCTCTTCTTCTGTTCCCCGCACACTCTGTCCATACATGTTCCAGTTCTCCTCCTCTCCTGACTATCTTTGCCACCTTCAATCCTTTCTGTTTTGGGGTTTACATTCACTTTTGTTCCCCCCTAACTTGTCTATCGATTTTGGTTTCTACCTCTCATCTTTTCATAACAGCGTATTGCCGTACATTTTTTTTTCACTTTTTTTGTGTTTCAATATATTATAGCTTTGCCACTTCTCTTCTATCAGTTTAACGTTTTACTAACCTTTTCTCCAAGAACGTGTCTGTCTCACTTCAATGTTCTGCTAAAGTTATCTTTTCTGCACTTACGGCGTTGAGCTCTACTCCATGTATCCTCCCTCTCCTCTTTTCACTTCCATGTCTATCCAGTCCTGCCTTTTTCTACCTATCCTGTCCCTGTATCTTCCCAACACAGCCTGAGGATGGACCAATGAGGGAGCACTGTCAGGTATTAGGCTACGCTTTATGTTTAGCAACCACACTTATTTTGAGTTATGGGATTAACTTTATCGATTCTGCCCAGTGTGTTTTTTTTTCTCTCTCTTAAAATCTACCCTGGTTACACAAGAAAACAATTATCATCATCATCCCCCATGATTTATATGGCTGTCTAATAATGAAGAAGAAAATGAGGACAACAATGTGACCTAGCTCCCTAACACTAGAATTACCAAAGCCTACAAAAAAACTTGTAAACCCGACCCACCTTAAATCTGTTTGCACCTCTCCATTCAGTGTCTTTTGTGTTGTAAATTTGCCAATAAGCCCAAGCAGCAAGCAGCCTGCTATCCTACATATTGCCACAGAAAGGGCAAAAAAGCTCTCACATCATAGGCCCCCAGGCAAAGTAGAGTACTGAGGCCCCTGTTTTGATAGCAAAACAGAAACATACATAGGCATCAGAAAAACGTGGGCACCTATGCCCAGCAAATGCCCAGCATGCCCATTCGTTAAGACGGTCCTGACCCCACCTCTCTTCAGGGTGAAATGCTGGCTTTACCATTCTTTTCCAATATACTCAGCATCTCTCCTCTGCACATGTCCAAACCAACGCAATCTCACCTCTCTGACTTTGTCTCCCAACCTGAGCCGACCCTCTAATGTCCTCATTTCTAATCCTATCCATCCTCATCACACCCATTCCACTGACCTCAATCTCATTTACACACATGTATTCTGTCTTGGTGTTCCTACTGACCTTCATTCCTCTCCTCTCTAGAGCATATCTCCACCTCTCCAGAGTCTCCTCAACCTGCTCCCTACTATCGCTACAGATCACAGTGTCATCAGCAAACATCATAGTCCACAGGGACTCTTGTCTAATCTCGTCTGTCAGCCTGTCCATCACCATTGCAAATAAGAAAGGACTCAGAGCCGATCCCTGATGTAATCCCACCTCCGTCACTCCTACCGCAGACCTCACCACTGTCACACTTCCCTCGTACATATCCTGTACAACTCTTACGTACTTCTCTGCCACTCCTGACTTCCTCATACAATACCACAACTCCTCTCGAGGCCCCCTGTCATATGCTTTCTCCAGGTCCACAAAGACGCAATGTAACTCCTTCTGATCTTCCATCAACACCCTCAGAGCAAACATTGCATCTGTGGTGCTCTTTCCTGGCATGAAACCATACTGCTGTTCACTAATCCTCACCTCACTTTTTAACTGAGCTTCCACTACTCTTTCCCATAACTTCATGCTGTGGCTCATCAATTTTATCCTCTTGTAGTTACTACATCTCTGCACATCCCCCTTATCCTTAAATATTGGCACCAGTACACTTCTACTCTACTCCGCAGGCATCCTTTCACTTTACGCTCAGTCCACACATACCGGAAACAGAGTTTGATGTAACCGGCCCCACGTGGGGTTGGTCACCCCTAAGGCCACCTCCGGATACTGCCATCACCGTGTTTCACAAATGGGATACAGTTCTCATGCTGGAATGCAGCGTTTGGAGTCCAAAACACACGCAGGTACTTGCCTAGATGGAGCATGCTGGACAATTTAACATCATGATTCCTAACACCTAACCTAAACATCTTTGGACTGTGGCCCTCGGAGGCTAATCAAGAGAAAATAAAAGCACCTCCATCATGTCAAGGACTTTGTTAAAATAAAACATGCCTGCCCCCTGTGCATGACACCCAGTGCACATTCTCAGACATGGCACCCTGGAAATGAACTGATGACAGTCACTGCCTAAGTAAGAATCCAAAGAGAATGCATTAAAAAGTTTATTTAAAAAAATTAAAACTCATTCACATTTACTGAGCCAGGAATTTATCATAAAAATTCTGTGGGCTAAAGTTTATTAAGTAAACCACCTACCTCAGATGTATTCCGCCTCCACCTTACTTTCGAATGTCACAAAATGTTTAATTCACCCAATGCAGTATAACAAAGATGCAGGTGTCTTTAAATCAGTTCAATAGTATGCTCGAGACCTTCTGCTATTTATAACGAAAATCAGATGAGAATGTAATTTATAATGTAATTATACAATTAAAAATGATTTTGCATATGTATTACTGCATTACAGTGTGTGCACAATTATTAGGCAAGTGAGTATTTTGACCATATCATCATTTCTAATGCGTATATTCCAACTCCAAGCTGTATTAACTTGAATGCTTATTGGATTTAAGCACGTCAGGTGATGTGTATTTGTGTAATGAGGGAGGGTGTGGCCTAAGGAGATCAACACCCTATATCAAGGTGTGCAGAATTATTAGGCAGCTAGTTTTCCTCGGGCAAAATGGGCCAAAAAAGAGATTTAACTGACTCTGAAAAGTCAAAAATTGTAAAAAGTCTTTCAGAGGGATGCAGCACTTTTGGAATTGCTAAGATATTGGTGTGTGATCACAGAACCATCAAATATTTTGTTGCAAATAGTCAACAGGGTCGCAAGAAACGTGTTGAGAACAAAAGACGCAAATTAGCTGCCAAAGATTCGAGAAGAATCAAACGTGAAGCTACCAGGAACCCATTATCCTCCAGTACTTTCATATTCCAGAGCTGCAACCTACCTGGAGTGCCCAGAAGTACAAGGTGTTCAGTGCTCAAAGACATGGCCAAGGTAAGGAGGGCTGAAACCCAACCACCACTGAACAAGAAACATAAGTTGAAACGTCAAAACTGGGCCAAGAAATATCTGAAGACAGATTTTTTTTCAAAGGTTTTATGGACCGATGAGATGAGAGTGACTCTTGGTGGACCAGATGGATGGACCTGTGGATCAGTAATGGGCACAGAGCTCCACTCCAACGTGGAGGTGGGGTACTGGTATGAGCTGGTATTTTTAAAGATGAGCTAGTTGGACCTTTTGCATTGAAGATGAACTCAAAATCAACTCCCAAACCTACTGCCAGTTTTTCGAAGACACTTTCTTCAAACAGTGATACAGGAAAAAGTCTACATCTTTGAAGAAGACCATGATTTTTATGCAGGCCAATGCTCCATCACTTGCATCGAAGTTCTCCACTGCGTGGACAGCCAGTAAAGGCCTTAAAGATGAAGGAATAATGACATGGCCCCCCTTCCTCATCTGACCTAAACCCTATCGAGAACTTGTGGGCACTTCTTAAACGCTAGATTTACGGGGGAGAAAAACAATACACCTCTCTGAAGAGTGTCTGGGAGGCTGTAGTCACTGCTCCACAAAAAGCTGATCGTCAACATATATATATATATGAATTAAATTAAGGATAAGAAAAACAAGAAATGTTTCTAGATGAATGCAGAGATAAGAACTGTTTTAAGTAAGCTGTCTTCTTAAGGCTAAATGCTGTTAAAAAACAAAAAAAGTAGGAATTTAATGTACACAGAAGAATTATAGAAGAAAGAGCAAAGCAGACACTCTTTTCTTAGGACAGCACATTCCCTTAATGTGGTACTAACATCGTCTAAGTGCCTTATAACTATGGGAGAGCCAGCGCCATTCTGTATGCTGTGGTTTGCTGGGTCAGTAATGTCACTGCCACACGCGATTAAGCCTCAGTTATGCCAGAAGTTTTCTTCTTTATTTTTGTAATTTTTGATGTTGTTGTTATTTATTATAATACGTCTATAGGGCCTTATGTCCTAAGCTTCTGTAAAAGTTTTTGCCCCCTTCCTGATTTCTTATTCTTTTGCATGTTTGTCAAACAAAATGTTTCTGATCATCAAACACATTTAACCATTAGTCAAATATAACACAAGTAAACACAATGATGGTTTTTATTATTTAGGGAGAAAAAAAATCCAAACCTACATGGCCCTGTGTGAAAAAGTAATTGCCCCCTTGTTACAAAATCACCTAACTGTGGTGTATCACACCTGAGTTCAATTTCCGTAGCCACCCCCAGGCCTGATTACTGCCACACCTGTTTCAATCAAGAAATCACTTAAATAGGAGCTGCCTGACACAGAGAAGTAGACCTAAAGCACCTCAAAAGCTAGACATCATGCCAAGATCAAAATGAAATTCAGTAACAAATGAGAACAGAAGTAATTGAGATCTATCAGTCTGGTAAAGGTTATAAAGCCAGTTCTTAAGCTTTGGGACTCCAGCGAACCACAGTGAGAGCCATTATCCACAAATGGCAAAAACATGGAACAGTGGTGAACCTTCCCAGGAGTGGCCGGCCGACCAAAATTACCCCAAGAGCGCAGAGACAACTCATCCGAGAGGTCACAAAAGACCCCAGGACAACGTCTAAAGAACTGCAGGCCTCACTTGCCTCAATTAAGGTCAGTGTTCACGACTCCACCATAAGAAAGAGACTGGGCAAAAACGGCCTGCATGGCAGATTTCCAAGACGCAAACCACTGTTAAGCAAAAAGAACATTAGGGCTCGTCTCAATTTTGATAAGAAACATCTCAATGATTGCCAAGACTTTTGGGAAAATACCTTGTGGACTGATGAGACAAATGTTGAACGTTTTGGAAGGCAAATGTCCGTTACATCTGGCGTAAAAGGAACACAGCATTTCAGAAAAAGAACATCATACCAACAGTAAAATATGGTGGTGGTAGTGTGATGGTCTGGGGTTGTTTTGCTGCTTCAGGACCTGGAAGGCTTGCTGTGATAGATGGAACCATGATTCTACTGTCTACCAAAAAATCCTGAAGGAGAATGTCCGGCCATCTGTTTGTCAACTCAAGCTGACGCGATCTTGGGTGCTGCAACAGGACAATGACCCAAAACACACCAGCAAACCCACCTCTGAATGGCTGAAGAAAAACAAAATGAAGACTTTGGAGTGGCCTAGTCAAAGTCCTGACCTGAATCCAATTGAGATACTATGGCATGACCTTAAAAAGGCGCTTCATGCTAGAAAATCCTCAAATAAAGCTGAATTACAACAATTCTGCAAAGATGAGTGGGCCAAAATTCCTCCAGAGCGCTGTAAAAGACTCATTGCAAGTTATCGCAAACGCTTGATTGCAGTTATTGCTGCTAAGGGTGGCCCAACCAGTTATTAGGTTCAGGGGGCAATTACTTTTTCACACAGGGCCATGTAGGTTTGGATTTTTTCTCCCTAAATAATAAAACCATCATTTAAAAACTGCATTTTGTGTTTACTTGTGTTATATTTGACTAATGGTTAAATGTGTTTGATGATCAGAAACATTTTGTGTGACAAACATGCAAAAGAATAAGAAATCAGGAAGGGGGCAAATAGTTTTTCACACCACTGTATCTATTATAAATAGTGCCTTTCCTATCTATCTATCATGTATTATACAGTGCCTTTCTATCTATCTATCTATCTATCTATCTATCTATCTATCTATCTATCTATCTATCTATCTATCTATCTATCTATCTAAAACAGATATAAACGTCACTATATAATCAATTAGTAGATAGCTAATTAATAGATAGCTGTAGAATTAATTGACTTAAAGACTAGTAGAGAAGGTGCAACATTAAATAGATATGGAACACCTTAAATATCACAGATACTGTAAATACCAAAGACCTTGTACCATTTATTAATAGATATATATTGTAGTTTCATGAATTTGCACATGAGGATCCCCCACGGGACTCCATTGAAGCTTGCAGTATCACTCCTGGGCAAGATAGGGCACTCATGCAAACTGTATTATCTCTTTCTTCCTTTGCAGTGAGGGCAACTGATCCCCGTCCAAAGGCCATTTCTGTCCCACACTATAGATATCAGAGTCCCCAGAAGGAATGGAGTCAGACTAAGAGCAGTGACATGGCATGTCAGTTTTTCCCTGAACCTGATCTGCTCAACCAAGCAGTTAGAAAAGCCAAATAAGTTAATAAGGCTAGTAAGGCAGCGAGTACACCTTTGTTCTGTTTTTGCACCTAAAAGCGATACTTTTAGTTCTCTTATTTGGACCTTAACATTTAATGGATAAGCCTGAATGTTCCGTCAAGTTTTTCTGCGGACCACTCTGCTATTTTGTATGTTCAGAGTAGATATACAGTGCCTTATCTATTATGATCTTCATGTTAATAACACTAAATAATTGATAGATAGATAGATAGATAGATAGATAGATAGATAGATAGATAGATAGATAGATAGATAGATAGATAGATAGATAGATAGATAGATAGATATCCGAAGAGCATGCAGTGCTTATAAGTGTTGTCAGCAGCACAGCCCTTGTCACACAATGAAGTGGGTGCCCCCCACACTTTCTCAGAATGACCTTTCTGTCCCTCTTATGTGTGTGGAGCAGTTGTGGGAGACGAAGAGCCACAATGAGTGAATTTTTACGCGGGGCCGTGATGTGAAGTGCCTTTCACAGACAAGAACACAAAATTATATTTGAAAGAAAATTATCACCTAAGAGAGTAGAGCTATCTGCTATAATTACAGTCCTGAAGTTGAAGTGCAATGTCATAATTCTAAAAGTGCTATCATATATAATTATGATGTAATTATAATGCTTCTTCTATAAAATGTCTAGTAAAAAAAACAGCAAGCGTCAGAGACAATAATGATTCAGACAGTCAAAGTGCCTTGTAAATGATAAGCTGTGTCAAATAAAAAAGAGTAACTTAGTTTATGATCAAAACATGACAAGAGTAATATAAAAATAGTGAAACTGAATCAAGGGAGCCTTTTCATTCTCATCACATGGCATGCACAATGCCTCATCTGTTTGCCTAGTCTGTCTTATTTTTTTTTTTTTTAATGTATCTGATAGTTTTACCCAAAGCACCTTATATGATTGTAAGGTAATGAAGGTACCAAAGAGCACACCAATAATTCAGTCCATATTTATTTTCCATCATGCCTTTATAACTGAAAGTACCAAATAATGGCAGTCATGTGATGGAGGGACATGCTTTTACTTTACTCCAAATCAAGACCCACGACATCCGGACCCTTCTTCTGACTTATTGTCTTCTTTGTCCCTGCAGGGTGTCTTAGGGTGTCAAGCTATCTAAGACTTGGCATCTTGTACAAATTTGGTAATGGTCTCCATAGCTGCTCTATTACTCATTTTTTCATCTTTAAAATGTTTTAATTACTGGGTCGATATCAAGAGTAAGTGTCTTAACGCGTTGAACGTACACCCTGGCTGGTAGCACTAACACTTGTTCTAACACTTTTCTGGCTATTTAGGTCTCTCAAAAAGCTGTAAAGAAAAGCCTGGATGAACTGAAAACTAAATTTGTTATGAAAGCCACTTTTGTAAGGACTTATTATGAAATGGATGTGAAGTCTTAGACTTATAATCTATTAAAAAGCCAATGTCATTTAAAAATAAAATGTTGCAGTTTGGCTGATTATTCACAAGAAGACCTGTTTGAAATTGTGCATTTTTGGTGGCTCACTCATAAATAAATTTCTGCTTTTATACTAACTAATGGTTACACTGGTTACCTGTGCAATTGAGAATTACTGTATACTGTATACTCACGGATAAGTCGAGACTTGATGTTACAGTATAATTTCTGGTATTTTATAATGTTGGTCATATAAGTCGAATGTGGAAAACTCACACTATTGGCCTAAGAGATTATGATGTGCTAACGCCCACCTGAGAGAGTAACCACGGAGCACACGGCCTTTTATTGATATGTGGTTGTGACAATACGCTGTATCAGCATGTGCTACTATCCTCTCTCTCTCTCTGTCTCTCTATTGTGCCTACTTAACCGCACAATAATACCCGAACTATTCAAAGCGATATTTGCACTGTTTTGTGTTTTTTGTATCTCACACCCTCATACACCTTTATTGTAAGAGCATCCCTTATCTATGATGGAGAGTCCGATCAGAAGAAAATATGAAGCTGGTTTTAAATTAAACGTCGTTGAAGTGGTGAAAGAAATTGGTAACTGCGCTGCTGCAACGAACTTCGATGCGTCTGAGAAACTGAAGCGAGAGTGGAGGAGGCAAGAAGACGTAAATTAAAAAAAAATGAAGTGTCACATTTTTGAACGGGTGTATAAGTCGCGTTCTGATTTTATGATCATTTTTTTGTGTTTCCAGACCTGAGTTATACATGAGTATATACAATACATTGGTTACCCGTGTCATTTAAAATTGACTTTAAAATACTGATGATGGTTTACAAAGCCTTAAATAATCTCACTCCATCCTATATCTTGGAATGTCTCTCACCTTACACTCCAAATCGTAACCTTAGATCTTCAAATGAGTGTCTGCTTAGAATTACAAGAGCTAAACTTAAAAGAAGTGCAGAGGCGGCCTTCTGCTGTTTTGCACCTAAAATATGGAATAGCCTGTCAATAGGCATTCGCCAGGCTAATACGGTGGAGCACTTTAACTGCTAAAATCTTATTTTAACATGGCTTTCTCGTAGCTTATTTTAGTGTAGCCCTGATATTTTGTATATGCATTTCATTATCATTATCATTTTTGGTGGCTCCGAAATCCATACTAACCCCTACTTTCTCTGCTGTTCTTTCTCTGGATTTCTGAACTACCACCACCTGATCAAAGCGCCACGCAGTCCCTACATTGATGGATTGAAGGCCAGAGATCCACATGACCATCATCATCAAGTTCTTCCACCTGAAGCCTGAAAATCATGAGGACTGATTGAGGTCATTGATGTTAGGTAGAATGCCTAGTGGTGGCTGGGTGGCCTCGTGGCCTCAGAACCCCTGCAGATTTTGGTTTTTTTTTTCTGCAGCACTCTGGAGTTTTTTTTGTTTTATGTGATCTCCTGGCCATCAGACCTTATTTTTATTCTATGTGAAATATCCATCCATCCATCCATTTTCCAACCCGTTGAATCCGAACACAGGGTCACGGGGGTCTGCTGGAGCCAATCCCAGCCAACACAGGTCACAAGGCAGGAAACAAACCCTAGGCAGGGCCGCCAGCCCATCGCAGGGCACACACACACCAGGCACACACTAGGGACAATTTAGAATCTCCAGTGCACCTAACCTGCATGTCATTGGACTGTGGGAGGAAACCCACTTAGACACGGGGAGAACATGCAAACTCCATGCAGTAAGGACCCGGGAAGTGAACCCGGGTCTCCTAACTGTGAGGCAGCAGCACTACCACTACATCACCATGCCGCCCCCAGGGCACATATACAGTTCAAATAACTCAGATGGTAGATACAGTATCAATACCATGAAATTATCCAAATAGCTAACTGAATATGTGAAAAATCAACAAGAACATTCATTTATATAGCACATTTTCATACAAACAGTAGCTCAAAGTGCTTTACATAATAAAGAATAGAAAAATAAAAGACACAATAAGAAAACAAAATAAATCAACATTAATTAACATCGAATAAGAGTAAGGTCCAATGGCCAGGGGGGACAGAAAAACAAAAAAACTCCAGACGGTTGGAGAAAAATAAAATCTGTAGGGATTCCAGACCATGAGACTGCCCAGTCCCCTCTGGGCATTCTACCTAACATAAATGAAACAGTCCTCTTTGGATTTAGGGTTTTCACGGAAGGACTTCTGATGATGGTCACGTAGACTTCTGCCTTTTAATCCATCCATCATTGTTGGAGCATCATGAAGCTTTGAGTAGGTGGAGGTGGCGCAGGCCACCACCACAAAGAAACCGGAAAAAGAAACAGAAGAGAGAGTAGGGGTCAGTACCGATTTTAGAGCCACCATGAATAGTTATTATGATGAATTGAATATACAGAGTATCAGGATTAAGTTAAATTAAGTTAAAATGAAGTTATGAAAAGGCCATGTTAAAGTAATGTGTTTTCAGCAGTGTTTTAAAGTGCTCTACTGTATCAGCCTGGCGAATTCCTATTGGCAGGCTATTCCAGATTTTAGGTGCATAACAGCAGAAGGCCGCCTGCCTCACCACTTCTTTTAAGTTTAGCTTTTGGAATTCTAAGGAGACACTCATTTGAAGATCTGAGGTTACGATTTGGAATATAACGTGTCAGACATTCCGATATATACGATGGGGCGAGATTATTTAAGGCTTTATAAACCATAAGCAGAATTTTAAAGTCAATCCTGAATGACACAGGCAACCAGTGTAGTGACATCAAAACTGGAGAAATGTGTTCGGATTTTCTTTTCCTAGTTAGGATTCTAGCAGCTGCATTCTGCACTCGTTGCAAACGATTTATGTCTTTTTTGGGTAGTCCTGAGAGCAGTGCGTTACAGTAATCTAGTCGACTGAAAACAAACGCGTGAATTAATTTCTCAGCATCTTTCAGTGATATAAGAGGTCTAACTTTACTTATGTTTCTTAAGTGAAAAAAAACGCTGTCCTATTGATCTGATGAATATGCGATTTAAAATTCAGATTAGAGTCAACAATTACCCCTAAGCTTTTTACCTCCGTCTTGACTTTTAATCCTAATGTATCCAGTTTATTTCTAATAGCCTCATTGTATCCATTATTGCTAATCACTAAGATTTAAGTTTTCTCTTTATTTAACTTGAGAAAGTTACTATTCATCCATTCTGAGATACTAGTCAGACATTGCGTTAGTGAATCAATAGAATCGGGGTCATCAGGAGCTATTGATAAGTACAGCTGTGTGTCATCAGCATAGCTGTGGTAGCTCACGTTGTGCCCTGAGATAATCTGACCTAACGGAAGCATGTAGATTGAGAAGAGCAGCGGACCCAGGATAGAGCCTTGTGGAACACCATATCGGATATCATGTGGGTATAATATGTGGGTATTTATAATGGTCAGGAACCTTCTAAAAGCAAGAAGCTGTCTGCAAGAACAATGCCTCCTGCATTCCACTGAAATCTAAGTACCAGTCATCAGCATTCCTCACTGAAGACCTGTCCTATGATTGTTCTGTACTAATGGCATCTTTTTAGCCTGGATTTATATGTAGAAGTGATATTGCTATAATGTCATAGTTTGTGAGCCTATTAGTAAATGTTCACTAAGTCCTTTCAGTTGCAAGAAGCAGCTCATAGATATGTGATACAGTATCTGCCAAACAATACAAAGAGTACACGACACATGTATGCACTTTTAAATCCCTTTATGGGAATCGAACCTTGGACGTCAGCACACAACTACACAACACAATCATTGATTCAAACACAAGATCTTCTTTATTTAATACCTCCGACGTTCTCTGGATTCTCTTCTGCAATAACCTAACAATAAGTCTCTTTCCTCTTTCCGCACCTCCCTTGATACCTCGTCCACACTCCACCTGACTTTGACAGCCATTGAAGGAATACCTCTGGTGCCACAGCACTGAACAGTGGAAGCACTTCCGGGCAGGTCTGAAGTCTATTAAAGAGGTTATAACGATCTATCTATCTATCTATCTATCTATCTATCTATCTATCTATCTATCTATCTATCTATCTATCTATCTATCTGTGCTCTGTGTGGAATAAGTGAGCCTAACTCTGTAAGGGCATTACCCAGAAATGACTAATAATGTTTGGTTTATAATTAGGATTTGATGTTTCTCTCTTTCTCACTTTTGCTTTCCATTTTGTTTTGTTCTTTCTCCTGTCTCTCGCTCTCTCATTCTTGGACTGACTGCCCTTTTTACAGTCAGTATTGATACATCCACCTAAATTGGGTACGGTGACAGTTAAAATCACCATATGGATGGGTGCCTCTTTAAGGTTTGTGAGGAATATTCTGGATTTTCCAGGTTGTGTTTTGAATGAAAAAGGAATGGTCTTTTTATTTCTACAAATGAAAGACTTTGTTTTCTTTTCTTTTTTTAGATGGCTCTTGAGTTTCACTCTAGTTAGATTCGACAGGCACAACATGATGAATTGTCCAGTAAGCTGTCAGCATTTCAGAGGTGGCAGACAGAGTTGTATTAAATTGCTTATTTTAAAACCAAGGAGGTTGTGACTGTACAAACCCATTGAGTGACAATAATTTACTTTGAGTGCTGTTGCATGAAATTTACTTACTTTACTAAATCATTTCATCTTAGCCTCCTGCCTTTCTGATTCTATACATTATGCTATTCAGATAAACCTCATATTTTATTAAGAAAATATCTTTTCTTTTGTTGGGCTCCAAGCTTTTTATTTTCAACTCAATGCAGAAAAATTCCTCCAGAAGATTAATGTGCCTCGGTGTGTATATTCATCTTAAACTCTTCTGAACTCATTATACAACTAATAGGATTTTGAACTAAAAGTGTTTCACCTTTTTCTAAGTGTGTGTCTTTTTCTTTACATGCTTGTCATAACTCAACTGGCACATCAAATACACATTAATATTTTTTTTGTTTGGTGACAGAAATATTGCAGATTGATGGACAAGGGTTTATTAACAATAGAGAGGCTGTATGTGAAAATCAGCATACGTGTTGCTAAAATCTCTAACAAGTCCAAATTCTAGTGTGAGAGGAAACTAGAAACCTAAAAACTTATGGCAGAGCCCACAAAAGGGTGTGCTTTGCTCTCCCAAACCTGATTGTATTACTGTAGAACAATTTAGATGAGAACAGGCCATTCAGCCCAACAAAGCTTATCTTGTCCACTTCCATCCATCCATTTTCCAACCTGCTGAATCCGAACACAGTGTCACGGGGGCCTGCTTGAGCAAATCTCAGGTGAGCCAATCCCAGCCAACACAGGGCGCAATGCAGGAACCAATCCCAGGCAGGGTGCCAACCCACCGCAGAACACACACACACCCAGCACACACTTGGGCCAATTTAGAATCGCCAATCCACCTAACCTGCATGTCTTTGGACTGTGGGAGGAAATCTACGCAGACACGGGGAGAACATGCAAACTCCACGCAGGGAGGCAGGGAGGACCCGGGAAGTGAACCCACATTTCCTAACTGCGAGGCAGCAGCACTACCACTGCACCATCCTCTTGTCCACTCAAATCTTCTAAAAAACATCAAGTCGAGTTTCAAAGGTCCCTAAAGTTCTACTGTCCACAATATTACTCAATCACTTATTCCATGTGTCTGGGGTTCTCTATGTAAAGAAAAACTTCCTAATGTTTGTTCGAAATTTACCCTTAATTTATTTTATATTTTACTTCATTTTTGGCCATCCCTTTTTCTTTTTTTAAATTAAACTGCAATTATTATATTGATATTTTTTTCATTGATATTTCCACTTATGACTACATGTTGGCTAATTGGTTACTATATAGTGCCCGACCTGGCACAGACTCACTCAGAGGCATGTGTAAAACACACAAGACTCTTATTTTTTCTTCAGCTGGAGGGCATGTCTTCCCCGTGAACCCTCCAGCTACAACACAGTCCCAAAAGCACTTAACTCAACACAAAAAACCCTTTTTCTGGCACCACCACTCCTCCCAGGCAACCTTGTCCTCTTCCTCCCGCTTCTGGCCCTGAGTGGTGGTTGCCGGTCCTTTTTATAGCCCACCCGGAAGTGTTCCAGGTGCTTGACCACCTGGTTCCAATTGCACTTCCGGGTGGGGCTGAAGAGTTGTCCAGCTGGGCTGTGAAATTCATGCAGCACCCCCTGGCGGCCACCCCAGCTCCCAACCGGGCTGTTGAGGACTCCATCTACCATGGAGCCCTGTGGGAGGTTGAGGCATCACTGCCGGCCAGGGAGGCTGCCACCAAGGGTCCCGGGGGAGGTACTGAGTTGCCCATGGTTGCTCCCCCAGAACATATGCAGCGGGGGCATCCCGGCTGGGCATGGAACCCGGACGCCCCCACATTATTCAAAAGTGAACAGTTGTTGTTTAAGCTTCAGTTATTATATGCACACTTTGGCTATCACAAACTAACTAGCTACTGTCTTTTTGTTAAACTTTATTTAAGTAACCAGCCTTTTTCAGTGTTTTTACAGTTTTTTTTCTTTAACATCATACCCTTGGTCTATTATATTTGGACTGTTTAAGATTGTATCATTAGTCTATTGTATTTGGACTGTATCTTCACAAGATATCTCAGTTTTAACCTTCTTCACGCTGCTGCTGGGGGGTTCATTTTGATCTAGATGTGTTCCTTCTCTTGGCATGTCAGAGGACCGGGACTTTGCAAAGTGTGGCTTTCCTCACTTGCGCAAACACAAATGGGGTTAGGGGGTGAAAAGAAAGAGAGCAATGCTATTTCTATTTTATTCCTTATATCTCAATTACTGTTAGTGACAACATAGCAGTACACTCCATAGCCGTATCACTTGGTAATAATATGAAACCTATGCCAAAGCTATCGTATGTACAGTGTACTACCTTATCCTAAAACTACAAAAGGTCAAAAAAAATTCAGAATATTTCCATGACCAAATAGTGAACTTTGTGAGCTGGAATGTTAAGGGTCTCAATCATGAATTAAAAAGAAAGTACTCTCGCACTTAACAAGTCTAAATGCCAAGATAGTTTTTTTACAGGAGACTCATTTATTAAGAAAAGACCAGTTTCTGTTGCAATGAGAGTGGTCTGGACAAATGTTTTGCTCCAGCTATGCAAAGAAAACCAGGGGTGTGGGAATCTTAATACACATTTGTAGTGTCATATGTAATATCTGGTTCTGAAGAGTGATATGTCATGGTGACGGTTAATTTATCTAATACTAAATGATCTTGATTAATATCTATGCACTTAACATGGATGATAGAGCTTTCCTCCAATATGTATCAGATGTATGTATCAGATACAATGGAGGTAATATCTAATACTACAAAGATAATTACACAGTTTGTAACTTATCTGACCCATGGAGATTCTTAACTCCTAAAAAAAGAAAAAAGAAACCTCAGATGTCTCAGCAGGTATACTCTGGGAAAATCTGAAAGCAATTTTAAGAGAATAGATTATTTCATATCTTTCACAAAAATAAACTGGAAACCAAGAAGGCGTCCGAGTTAATCAGCAAAATTACCAGAATAGATACAGAATACGCCTGGCCTCCCAGTGATGCATTCTATAGGAAAAGACAGGTCTTGCAATCAAAATTTACCCTTCACAAGGTTCCAACTATGTCCCCGTGTTACTGATGAACTCATTTTAAATAATTTATCTGATACTAAATGATCTTGATTAATATCTATGCACTTAACATGGATGATAGAGCTTTCCTCCAATATGTATTTGCATGTATCCCTAATGAGAACACCCAGAAAATTAATGGCTGGAGACTTTAATTGTGTTTTAAATCCTGACCTGGATAGATCCTCAGATACAATGGAGGTAATATCTAACACTACAAAGATAATTACACAGTTTGTAACTTATCTGACCCATGGAGATTCTTAACTCCTAATCTAAGAGCATACTCCTTCTCGCCCATTGCTTAAGAATTAATTATTTCCTCATAGACAATACTTTTTTGCCCACTATCAAATCTTGTAAGTACAATGCTAATGGGGGGTCATGAAGTTGCTGGAAAGGGGTGTGTGGCACTCCCAATATCTATGCAAATGGACAAAGGTCCAAGTCTTTAGAGTCCTGTTGTTTCCTGTCTTGCTATATAGTTGTGAGACATGGTTGTTATCCAGTGACCTGAGACAAAGACTGGACTCCTTCAGTACTGTGTCTCTTAGGAGAATCCTGGAGTACCGCTGGTTTGACTTTGTGTCGAATGAGCGGTTGGTCATGGAGTCCAGAATGAGGCACATTTACCTACATTGTGAGGGAGCATCAGTTGTGGCACTACGGCCATGTGGCACGATTCCCTGAGGGTGATCTGGCGCACAGGATCCTCATTTTTGGGAACTCGAGCAGCTGGACCAGGCCAAGGGGACGCCCACGCAACACCTGGCTGCAACAGATAGATGGTCATTTCCGGAGGGTGGGACTGGACCACGTGTCTGCCTGAGGGGTTACCAACTGAGATCCCAAGTTGTTTCATTGTGTGGTGGGTGCTGCAACGCACTGTATCAGTGCATGCTCCCCAACTTGACTTGACAATGCTATCGTTACCTCTGTCCATGCCCCTCTGATCATGAAGCTGAAATTACGGCATCCTTCACACTCATTTCATAGCTGGCATCTTAACCCCCGTCATTAGCTGATGAGTACTGTGCAGAATTCATTTCCTAGCAAATTGATTATTTTCTTGAGAAAAAAGAAACCTCAGATGTCTCAGCAGGTATACTCTGGGAAAATCTGAAAGCAATTTTAAGAGAATAGATTATTTCATATCTTTCACAAAAATAAACTGGAAACCAAGAAGGCGTCCGAGTTAATCAGCAAAATTACCAGAATAGATACAGAATACGCCTGGTCTCCCAGTGATGCATTCTATAGGAAAAGACAGGTCTTGCACTCAAAATTTACCCTTCACAAGGTTCCAACTATGTCCCCGTGTTCGTGATGAACTCATTTTAAAATTAACAGTCTCGATCCACTAGATTGATTCCCTTCACTCAGGTCTCCTCTCAATCTTCTTTTGCTTAAACTGTAAAGGCTCAGCTCTTTTAACCTTTCCACATAACTCATCCCCCGTAGCCCCTGAATCAGCCTAGTCCTGGAATGGGCAACTATTTTTAATGAGAAAACCAGCTTGTTGGAGAGGGTTAAGCACATTCTGTTAATTGTCACATTACGGTAAATATCCATCCATCCATCCATTTTCTAACCCGCTGAATCCGAATACAGGGTCACAGGGGTCTGCTGGAGCCAATCCCAGCCAACACAGGGCACAAGGCAGGAACCAATCCTGGGCAGGGTGCCAACCCACCGCAGGACACACACAAACTAGGGCCAATTTAGAATCGCCAATCCACCTAACCTGCATGTCTTTGGATTGTGGGAGGAAACCGGAGCGCCCAGAGGAAACCCATGCAGACAAGGAGAACATGCAAACTCCACGCAGGGAGGACCCGGGAAGCGAACCCGGGTCTCCTTGCGAGGCAGCAGCGCTACCACTGCGCCACCACGCCGCCCTACGGTAAATATGTTGTATTTATAATAATAATAATAATAATAAGTTTTATTTATGTAGCTCCTTTCATACACTCAAGGACACTTTACAATTCAATAAACACATTAACAAGACAGTAGAAATCACATAAAAGAAAATGAATAATACTCAGGAGTTTGAAATGAATAATGGATTTTTCCTTGCGAAAACTGAGAGGAAGAGCATTCCAAATTTTAGGGGCTATCACACTGAAAGCTCTGCCACCCATAGTTACTAACCTGTATTTAGGTACAGTGAGTAAGTTAGCATCCGATGATCTTAATGCATGAGGAGGAGTGTAAGGAAGCAGCAGCTCAGACAGATAATGAGTAGCAAAACCATGAAGGGCTTTAAAGGTGAGAAGAATAATTTTATAATTGATTCTTGAAAAGACTGGTAACCAATTCAAATCATAGAGGACAGGAGCGAATTGAGCAGATTATTTAGTGTGTGTAAGTAGACGAACAGCAGAATTCTGAACGTATTGTAATCTATTGACATGTTTAGTCGGTAGGCCATAAAACAATTTGCTGCAATAGTCCAGACGGGTAGTGATGAATGCATGAATGAGTGTTTCAGTATCCTTCACACTGTGTAAAGAATGCAGATGGCAATGTTACGGAGATGAAAAACGCTGTCTGTACTATTGAGCTAATGTGAGGTTGAAAAGTAAGAAGCTGATCAAAGATGGCACCCAAATTACAGACTGATGCTCAACCAGGATCCCATCGATGTCAATTTTTAGCCCACGAAGGGTAGAAAGGACAGATTTGTTACCAACTAATAAGATTTCTGTTTTATCAGGATGGAGTTGTAAAAAATTATCTGTCATCCAATGATTGAGTGAAGATGTTGCAGTTGCATCAACACTTACATAAAGATGTGTGTCATCGGCACAGCAGTGGAAGCTTAGACCCTATCGACAAATAACCTCACCTAATGGGAGCATATAGATGTTAAAGAGGATTGGACCTAGAACTGATACCTTGTTTGAGTGAAGTAGTGACAGATTTGATTTCCCTAATGAAGATATAATACTGGTGATCACTGAGGTATGATGTGAACCAAGAAAGAGCAGCACTAGAGATACCAATAGTTGAAAGTCAGGACAGTAAAATGTCACTGTTAACTGTATCAAATGCTGCGCTTAAGTCAAGGAAAACTAGAACAGCGGCCATCCCAGAATTTGCGGTTGTAAGTAAGTCATTGACTACCTTAAGTAAAGCAGTTTCAGTGTTGTGTAGGGCTCTGAATCCAGATTGAAAAGGCTCAAGCAGGTTATGCAAGTTTAAATAATCATTGAGATGAGCAGCAACAACCTTTTCTAAGATCTTAGCCATAAATGGAAGATTAGAAATAATGTATTTTTTTATTTCCTCATAATAAAATTAATATAGACCACATATTCACAGATTTTGTTTGATTTATTGAACCACGGAACATGTGCACACTAATGTTTTCTAACACAATCTACAACTTGTGTAAAACAAAAAATACATTTTACTGCATTAATTGCTGTTCACAGTACATGAGGCAGCTTGGTCAGCACTGAGAGAAGATCTGTTCCTGTCCTGCAGAGAATCACTTGGCAAACCGGTGTGAGGCTCTTCCTCCCCAACCTGCTCTAATAGTCTGTGCTAAAGATTGTTGGTGGGTTAGACTTGAAAGCATTGTTGTTCTCATCAATGAAATAAAACACTGACATAACAATTGCTTTGTTAAAACATACAAAATATTTTTCAACTTTTCAATCTCACGCTACCACAGCCTCATTTTTCTGCATCCTTTTCAAAAGTCCAATAGTTTTACCTGTCAAATTAGGAGAGCTGTCAGTTGTCACACTGACTAACCTTTCCCACCACAGTCCCAACTTTGCATGCATGCACTGATGTCAGTAAATAAATCCTTACTGGTTGTTGTCCCTTTCACAGGCTGCATAGAAGCCTGCAGTTTTCTGTCATTTCAAAGTCTTTGATTGTTCCTTTCTCAAAAATCAGCAGCTGCACTGTCTCCCTGTAGGCAAAGGCTTTTAGTGTGCCACTGTGATCTGTAAGGGTTGTTCATACACATACTTTTATTTATAACGAGAATCTAAATGACAGGGTGAATATGATAGGAACATGAGATGAGATGAGTCAAGTGTGACACAATGCTGAAGTGCTGGTTTGCCATGTTTGGCCAGGGTTGCCAGGGTCGACAGCTATTTTTAAGAGTTCCCAAGCAAGCAACCTCTGCAGTCAGCAAACCAATTGTACCTATCTTTGGAGGTTGCGTGTTTAAAGAGAAGGTATAAAAATTGAACAACTGCATGGAACTCCAGAGCTCACCTATGGACAGATGGAAGACATCACTCCTGCCCGTGTCCAGGATGCAATGTTTTCCAACACTCTGTCAAAACTGGACAAGCACCGATCACAGGAAGCCCCGACTGCATCTTTCTTTGCTCATGTATAGCTCTCCTTTCTGTTGTATTATTGTGAGTGTTAAACTAATGTTAAGCAGAAGCAAGTTTAATCTTTCGTTATTGTTATTGATTCTTTTGATCACCACTGTACCACTAGAGAATGATATATATATATATATATATATATACACAAACATAAATGGCAGCAACCAAATCCATAAACACATCCCTCCCTTCTCCATATACAGTAAGCAAATAACCCTTTGACATATACAGCCCAAAAAGTCCAAGCAGGTCTGACACTTCTGATAATGGTTGTCCTTTATCTCTTTTTCTTTCCACAGTCTACAAAATGTGGACACTAGACGGCACTGCAGCTCCTCGAACCCAGGACACAAGTGCAGTTCCACAGTCAAAGGCTTCAATAAAAGCGGTTTATTTAAATTCAGTTCCTTATACAGGGGGCAGCACGGTCGCGCAGTGGTAGTGCTGCTTCCTCGCAGTAAGGAAACCTGGGTTTGCTTCCTGGGTCCTCCCTTGTGTGGACTTTGCATATTTTCCCCGTGTCTGCGTGGGTTTCCTTCCACAGTCCAAAGACATGCAGGTTAGGTGTATTGGCATTCCTAAATTGTCCCTAGTGTGTGGTTGGTGTGTGGGTGTGTGTGCCCTGTGGTGGGCTGGCATCCTGCCCAGGGTTTGTTCCTGCCTTGTGCCCTGTGTTGGCTGGGATTGGCTCCAGCATTCCCCCGTGAGCCTGTGTTAGGATATAGCAGGTGTGACAGATAGGGGGCACTCTCGCTCCCTTGAACCCCTGTCCACGACTCCAGACACCAGGTAAAAGTCCAAAATTCGACTTTATTAAATCGCCACAGTGCACAAAGCACCCTCTCCTCTACTATACTCATACAATCCACAATAACAATAATACAAACAATCCTCCAACTCCCAGATGCGTTGCCACCCTTCCACCCAGCTCAGCTTGCCGTCTGGGAGCTCCCACAATCCTTTTATATTCCCTGACCCGGAAGTGTTCTCAATCCCCAGTCCATGTGATCCTTATCACTTCCGGGTCAAGTACAAGTCCTTTTCTTCACCCCGGAAGTACGTCATTCCTCTTGTCCACGTGTGCTTCCGGGGCATATTGAAAATACTCGTTATTCCTCCCTGCAGCATTCCCTAGTGGCCCCCATGACATCCAGCCGGGCTGCGTATAAAAACTACAATGTCCGTGATGCCCTGCTGGTCTTCTGAGGACCTCCATACTGCAAGGAGGGCTCCACCTGGCAGCTTGGGGGTATTGGCCGGCATAAAGGGCCGGCCATTCACCACACAGGTTAGACCATGACTGACTGACTGACCTTATACAGGTTTCAGTTCCTCTTCTTCCACAATAACTCTCTCCTCCAGACAAGCTTTGCCCACCTTTCACTCGACTCCAGCTCACCAGGATGAGGCTGGATGGCTCCTTTTATCTCACGACCCGGAAGTGCTTCCAGTGCCAAATGACTACAGCCTATCAGCACTTCCAGGTCAGGTGGAGCCTTCTTCGAGGTGTGCACCTTTCTTATAGCTACCTCTGGCGGCATTCACACACCCCGACGGGGTTGTTCTCTGAGACTACATGTCCCAAGATGCCCTGCAGGAGTATGAATGGGAGCTTTGCCAGAGGCTGCCACCAAGCATACTGGGGTGTTGTGGTGTGAAATTTTACATACAGGTTGATAAGTATTTTGTATGTCTTTATTTGTAACTTAGACAAAGCAATGTAATATTAGTGTTACATTAGTGAGAGGCATTCATTTTTACCCCTAGGACTAAGTCAGGATAGTGAATTTTATGACAGGGTTGGGGGAAATGCCTCAAACAAGTTTGGCAAGTGATTCTCTGCTGGACTCTCTCAATCAGCCCCCACAGGAAAGCCAGACTGCCTAACTTCAGCTCCACAAATGGTTTTGGGGGCAGGTGTGAAGGCATTCTCTGCACCATTGGTCTGAAGTATGGCTGTTTGGAATTGGCTTATATCAGAAGCCTTTAAGTACCTCGATGCCCTATGGGCTTATGGGTTGGACAGAAAATCTATACATTTGTTTGCTTTACCCAGCTCTCTCTCTCTTACCAAACTGATGAAAGAGCATTTCACACACCATGAACAGAAAAGGACAAGACAATGAAGAGCACAGCTCAGCAGTCATATTGAGACGGGCATGCAGCCTGTTCTGAAGAAAGCTGACCACAAATGAGGACTTAACTAGAGACATTTTAAGTAACTAATAAGTCTTTGTGCTGCCTGAAACTACACATCAGCATTTATCAGGTTGTATTGTTACCAATATTTAAATGTACTTTGCATATTGTTATTATTTATGAATATTATCATTAATATTATCAATGATGGCCCCCAGAGCCATTCCTACCACGTCCTTCCATTTTATCCCAGCCAGGAAAGGAACTGAAAACAGCTGTATTAACATATTCTCTGCAATTTCCTCCATCTTTCTTATAGTTTGTGAAATGAATAGCCTTGACACTCGCAAAAAGGTTTGGGGCCGCCACCCATATATAGTCCTTGGCTGCAAAAGAGTTTTGACACAACATTCACGTGCACTGTTTTGAGTCCTAAACTGAACTGAATAGTTGAGGAAAGATGGTGGCTTTATAAGCCGAAAGGCAGAAGTGACATCAGTCTGAGTGCTGGAACCGGATGTGATGTTGAATCAGGCAGGTTTTCCCATATTTGGCCTGCAGAGATAACAGAGGTAGGTTTAGTGCACCCTGCCACCATCTAGCCTGGCGGGTAATTACCTCCACTTGGGTTCACTCAGCTCACTCCTAGTCACACGTGTGTGACAAGTGTGAGGGACAGTCAGTGTTTGAACACATCCTTCTTCTGTGGGCAGCCCCCAGAGCCAGTCCTTCCAGGTCCTTCCATTTTATCCCAGCCAGGAATGTTACTGAAAATAGCTGTAGTACCAGATTCTCCGTAATTTCCTCAATCCATCTTATAATGTGAGGAATAGTCGATGTTCGAACACATCCTTCTTATCTGGGAAGTCCCCAGAGCCAGTCCTTCTGTTTTCTCCCAGCCAGGAAAGGAACTAAAAACACATCTTGGCCAGATGTGTCTGTGCCTGTCCATCCATTTGGAGCTTCCCATCCAGGTAAGGAACCTTTCATTTTCTTGGTCGGGATGGTCATCCATCCACCTGGGGTCTCCTGTCCGAGTAAGGAACCTTCTTCATCTAATAATGCATTTATACACAGATGAGCAAAGATCGCTTTTAGCTCACCTAAGTATCCCTCATGACTGTCCCGTCTGCTTCTATTCCAAAGCACATCGGGCAGTAAAGTCTTCGAGGTGGCCACCTCCAAAAACAGGAATGAACTCTGATCTCTGAATGAGGCGATTTTCTCTCTGGCGGAGGATATTCTATGTTTGCTGCTTTGCAGAAGTTGTGCTGAATCTCTACTTCTCATGCCTTTCGCAGCCTTTTTTAACTTCACAAGAGCATCCTTCTTCTATGGTAACCACCCGAAAGTTACGGCAACAGACCCCACCTTGCAAAGGTCCTCCTTACAGCTGTCTGCCCAATGTGCCTGTTTTATTTTTCACCCACCACCTTATTATAGGTGCTTAGGGAACAACAGGGCTTACACTGAGGATGACAAAGAGACAAAAGACAAACCAGACAATAGATTATGTGGTGGAGGTACAAGCTAGGAAAAATGTCATAAAGTACAAAATCTTCTTCATCTTTCTTTCATGCGTGAAACATCTCCAGGTGACGTCTGACCTACATTTTAAATCGCATATTAATCAGATTACCAGGACA
This sequence comes from Polypterus senegalus, assembly GCF_016835505.1. NCBI lineage: Eukaryota > Metazoa > Chordata > Cladistia > Polypteriformes > Polypteridae > Polypterus > Polypterus senegalus. The sequence continues at coordinate 125,228,489 of NC_053167.1, forward strand.
GCATTTTCTCACTTAAGAAATAGAGCAAAAGTTAGATCCCTTATAACTTTGCAAGATGCTGAAAAATTAGTTCACACTTTTATTTTTAGTTGACTAGATTACTGTAATGTACTCCTTTCAGGACCACCCTAAAAAGACATCAATCAATTGCAACGAGTGCAGAATGCAGCTGCCAGAATTTTAACTAGGAAAAGAAAATCTGAGCACATCACCCCAGTTCTGATGTCACTACACTGGTTACCTGTGCCATTTAGAATTGACTTTAAAATACTGCTGATGGTTTACAAAGCCTTAAATAATCTCACTCCATTCTATATTTCAAAATGTCTTTCACCTTACACTCCAAATCGTAACCTTAAATCTTCAAATGAGGGTCTGCTTATTATTCCAAGAGCTAAACTTGAAAGAAGTGGTGAGGTGACCTTCTGCTGTTATGCACCTAAAATCTGGAATAGCTGACCGATAGAAATTCGCCAGACTAATACGGTGGAGCACTTTAAAACACTGCTAAAAACACATTACTTTAACGTGGCTTTCTCATAACTTCATTTTAGTGCAACCCTGATATTCTGTATATGCATTGAATGATCATTTTTATTATCATGGCTCCCCAGTTCATACTAACCCCTACTTTCTCTGCTGTTCTTTTTCTGGTTTTCTGTGCTGCTCATCTGAGCCACCACCACCCGATCAGGGCACTGTGATGGATGGATTAAAGGCCAGAAGAACACATGACCGTCATCATCAAGTTCTTTAATGTGAACCCTGAATACAGTGAGGACTGATTGAGGTCATTGATATTAGGTGGAATGTCTAGAGGGGGCTGGGTGGTCTCGTGGCCTCAGAACCCCTGCAGATTTTTGTTTTCTTTTTTGTATTTTCTGTCCTCCCTGGCAATTGGACCTTACTTTATTCTTTGTTATTTTAATATTGCCTAATTTTATTTTTATATTTTTTTCTTTTTTCTTTCTTCATCAGGGGTCTCCAACCTTTTTCCCCTGAGAGCTACTTTTACAAAATGAAAATGGCTGACAGCTACTCATGTTTTCTAACTTTTATTCTCACAGCTTATTTCAACACAAACAAACTGAATAAGCTTGTTTTGCCTGAACATTTACAAAATGTTGGTGTCCACAACTCAGATTTTGCATTAAAACATCCCAAAAAATATTTAGTTCACCTGCAAGTGCATTTTGTATGTCTGTATGCATGTCTGTATAAGAAACATCACCTGGATGCACTGGGACACATCATCAGTGTTGTATCCTGAGGTCATCAGGCGTTTCGGGTCTCGCAACATCATACACCCTCGCTCAGGTGACCCAGCCGGGGTTGATCACTCCCCAACTTGTGTCCCAGTAGCAATCCACGGATCTGCCCTCTTCATCCAAAGCCACCTTGAGGCTTTCTCTGCGGCTTCACTTGCGGATTTAATGGCCCTCTTCTTGGCCGCTCCTGTTATGCCCAACCGTGTGAGGACTCTACAGAGTGAGTGTCCTGCAAATCCTCTGCAACCTATTTCTATGGGCTCATAGAGTACCCTCCAGCCTCTGCCCCTGCACTCCTGTACCAGCTCCTGGTACTTGGCACGTTTCCTCTCCCTAGCTTCCTCAATACGTTCTTCCCAGGGCACTGTCAGTTCCAGCATGATCAGCTGTTTTGAGGCCTCAGATGTAATGATCATGTCTGGCCGGAGTTGTGTAGTTATAATTTGCTGCGGGAACTTTAGTTGGTTTCCCAAGTCAGCCTGCAGCTGCCAGTCAGAGGCTGTGTGGAAGAGGCCTGTTGTTACTGCCTTTGCCTGGGATTGCTCTCCTGCTTTAATGAAAGTAACTGACTTCTTAGGGCCGCGGATGTGTTTGCTTGTCTTGATGGCTGCAGTCAAGCTTTCAACAACTGCCTTGAGCACCTTGTCATGGCGCCACCGGTAGCGTCCATCTGCCAATGCCTTAGGACAGCTGCTTAGTAGATGATCTAGAGAGCCTTTTCCTGAACAAAGTGGGCAGGATGGTGTCTCGCTCTTTCCCCAGACGTGGAGGTTTGCTGGACTTGGCAGGACATCGTAGACCGCCTGCACCAGGAACCGGACACGAAAGAAATCTCCCTGCATGATGTCCGACCATGTGATCCTACGCTGGAGAGTGCTCTCCCACCTTGTCCACGCACCCTGTTGCCGGCGTCCTACTGCCATGCTCACTCTCTCTTCCTCCACCCCTGCTCGGACTTGTATTGAGTCGAGGTATTGACGTGAACATCATACATATGAATAGTATCAAATTATATATAAGGATAAAATCCAATGTCTGCCTGTACAGTATGTCTGTCTGCTTTTCACGAGAGAACTACTTAACGGATTTAGATTTGTTTTTTTTCTATAATTTGCTTGAACATTCTGGTTGACTTTGTGACTTCTCTCATTTCGCTATGTATCGTAGTTCGCTTGCAGTAATCGATTTATCTGTGCGAATCTGAGAAACATGCAGCAGGCCGAGGGGAAGGGCCTTCCTCACTCACTCGCCAGCTTCAGGGCGTGTTTCTTACCTCAGCTTAGCTAGCGAACGACAGAACAATTGGATTCAACTTTGTTTAATATTCAAAATAAAGTGTAACTTAGGTCTTGATGAGTTTGAGTCCGGATATTCTCTTAAGTGTATGCCACATTGAAAAGATAGATTGCAATTCAGATTGTGGATCTTGATTTTGTGTTAAAAGGATCGTGATATGATTGTTTGGAAAGATCTTCCACCCCTGATTGGACTAATCAAGTTTTAAAATTTATATAGGATTCATTAACCCTTTGGAGAGCTACCGGAAGCTCATGAGCGATGTGTTGGAGACCCCTGAGCTACATCATTTGTATAAAAACGTGCTATAGAAATAAATGTTGTTGTTGCTGTCTTTCTTTAACACGGCACAGTGTTGAAGTTCTAATCAATGCTCATGTCAGGTTCTAATCTAATCAGTAAGTTTAAGGCTTTGTTTTCTGATCGGCCCCCGTTTCCCATGGACTTCCATTATAAAATGCATAGGCAGGCTATTCATTTTTTTAAAGTTTATTGTAGTGCTAGGGTGTTGTACCATGTTAGCCATTATGAAAGTAGTGAGGAGTCAAGCAAAATGACACCTTTTATTACAATGATTACATCTCGCCTGAAGAAGGTGATTGGGTTGCCTCTAAAGCTTGCATATTGTAATCTTTTTAGTTATCCAATTAAAGGTGTCATTTTTCTTGACTTCACTAAAAGTTTACTGAAAACAGTTAACTTTAGATTATATTTTGCTTGGCATTAAATTGCGTTTGTGAAGAAATAACTTTGGCGTACCCTTTAAGCTTCGAAGCCTTTGGGCCAGTGGACCTTTTTTTTAAATGGCATTACTTATATCTACAAAATAATCAGTCATCACGTATCTGATATCTATAAAATGAGTGGTCATTTATATACTTTTAATGATATGAAAGGGCCAAGTTTAGCCATCATCAATCTTTACGATTATAATGTAACATTCCAATGATTATGTAATGGAGTTCAGCATTGTACGCCCTATTAAAGCATATCCTGTAATGCAAAAATAACAAGTATTTACACTGATTAGTGAGAACATCAAAACCACCTGCCAAATTTTGTGCAGGTCACCCTCGTATCACCAAAACAGTTCTGAGCCATCAAGGTATGGACTCCAGAAGACCTCTGAAGGTGCCATGTGGTATCTCACACCAAGACTTTAGCAGCAGATCCTTAAAGTTATGTAAGCTTGGAGGTGGGGCCTCCAGGGATCAGACTTGTTTTTCCAGCACATCCCACAGGTGTTCATTCAGATGGAGGTCTGGGAAGTTGGGGGTTCAAGTCAATGCCTTGAACTTTTTGTCATATTCCTCAAACATTCCTGAACAATTGTTGCAGTGTGACAGAGTGTATTATCGTTCTCATATCAGGGAATATACTTCCCATGAAAAGGAGTACATGGTCTGCAACAATTTTTAGTTAGGTGTACGTGTCAAAGTAACATCCACATGAACCCAGGGTTCTCCAGTAGAAAATTCCTCAGAGCATCACAGTACCTCTCCTGGCTTGCCTTCATCCTGCTGCCACGTCTTTCCTAGGCATAGAGTGCACATGCACCAGGGGCCTCATCTATAAACGGTGCATACGCACAAAAATGTTGCGTTCAAATCACGATTTATAAAACCTAAACTTGGTGTAAAGCCACGCACATTTCCACAGTAGCTCACACCCTGGCGTACGCAAGTTCTACGCTCGTTTTTGCAGACTGATGGCACCCAGCATCAAAGCAGTGCTACTGTTCAAGTGTGGTTACCCTTTCTTTTTTAGATCCACATCCCTGACGCGGCTTTCTGAATACACTGAAATTAACCGCATATTGCTTATTAGTTTAATGCATCTGATTGTAATTAACTTGTAACAATATAATGGTCCAGGGAATAGCTAAAGTATTCCAAATACCATAACTGCTTTAGCGTTGTTACTCTCACTCTCACCTTCTTCTTCTTCTTTCAGCTGCTCCCGTCAGGGGTTGCCACAGCGGATCATCTTTTTCCATATTACTCTCACTGCACCACTCAGAGTATTTATATCACTGTATCTGAGTGGGGAATCACAGCAGCAGCTGATTGGAAAGAGAATTATCGGTATACAGCATCAAGTACACGCTGCCATGCTGCCTATTGAACTGCTCTCACTCAGCAAACGCTTCAGATCCTTTCCTGTACGGACCTCGCGGTTCAAAAACAGTTTCGCACTCCATCAGTCCATCAATCAATTGCTCCTTGTAGAACGCTTTATACTTATAAGTACAATCACCTCACGGTAAACTTGCACTACAGTTATAATATTGCACAACCTGAGGCACTTTATAAAGCACATATTTACATATGATGACGATATCATTTTTAAGATGAAATGCAGCAAAATATGTTTATTATATTATACAGATAAAACTTTAACTTCATTTAAATAATCTATATTGTTAATAATTAAACATGTGAGGACATGGTGCCACAGCGCTAGGGAGCCGCTGGCACTCCATTCACAGATTGTTCCTGCCTCACACTGTATTCTTGCTGGAGCTGGTGCGACAAGGAAAGGATAGATGGTTGGAAAAATTAAACATGTACTACGAAGATATTTCAATGTTCCTTAAATGTTTTGAAGAATCTGCGCTCTAAGCTTACAGATGGCTTAACATCTATTACAGAGCTGATTGTGTGACAATTAGGTACTTGGAGAAAGAAAAGGAAGGACAGGAATTGGAGGTTAGTACGTTTGAAAGAGACAGTACTGCTACAATAAATTATTTCATCGAAGGTCGCACACAGCGCAGCAAGCATCTTGCGTGAGACATGAACAATCACTGTGCCACCGTGTTACCATGTTTAATAACATGCTTTAACTCCTATCATCATGAAAATGATATCATGTATACATCTCAGTATTTTAATTATTCAGAGAGCTGTAATATCATGAATGTCATGGATTCTGTGTCCTGTCAGAGGAAGAGAAAACCGGTTTAAGAAGCACGTAGTGATTCACACACATAGAGCACATAGAAGATCACATACAAAACAAAGCATTTAACGTGCTACTTTAGTTACGATGGGATTTGAGAAACTAGTGAATTAAATGATTTTAAGGTGAAGTTTATGATGTTCTACTTTAATGACAAAATAAGCTATGTGATTAAAGTGGGAATTTCAAGATTAAAGTTGACATTTCGTGCTTTTTTCCCACTGTGTGCCTATTTATTTTTCTCTGTACCTTAATAAGCTTTCATATGACACCCAGATGGTGGGCTACGACTCCCCTTTTTACGGTGACTTTGATATCCAACAACTTCTTTTTTACTGTATTTCGGGTACTGTGTGACTTTGTGAATTTGAGCTTTCGAGATTCTCTGACACGCTATGTCACTCGATCAACTTCCTTTGCTGTTTATACCACTGTTTAAACCAACAAACAGTATGTTGATCCTTTTCTCCACTTGGTATTCGCTGAAATCTTCTATTTTCCCTCCTGCTTTTGTTATTGTCTTTTCACAGAAGGCTGAGCTTAAGGGATATTTATATTGATTTGCATATTCAAAGAGGCGTAATTCTGGGAGGAGTTGGGGCGAGGCAGCAGGCGCGTGCGCGTGCACGTGCGTTACTTTTCACATTGACTGGAATTTATGGAGCGGAAGAACGTGGAAGTTGGCGAACACACAGATTTATGCATCTGGATTTTTTTGTGCATAAGCATATTTCTGCTTTTGTCCGTACGCCATGTTAGAGTGTGAATTCTACACACACAGTTATGCATGAGGCCCCTGGCCATCCACACGATCTGAAAGAAAATGTAATTCATCAGAACCTTTTTCCATTGATCCATTTGCCAGCGACAAGACAAAAAGGGAATGGTGGCCACAGACAATTGCTCTTTGCTTATCCTTCCTGACTGATTCTTTAGTTTTGTGTGCCATCAGCAGAAGGTTTGCTGTGTCTCCCAGCAAAGTCTTAAGAGCATGGAGATGGGCCATTACACGAAGACAGCTGGACAGGGCCGTAGATGGGCCTCAACCCAGCAGCAGGACCAGTTATCTGCTCCTTTGTGCATGGTGGAGCACTCTCAGAGCCCTACAAAATGACCTCCAGCTGGCTACAGGTGTGCATGTTTCTGTCCAAACCGTCAGAAACAGACTCCATAAGGGTGGCAGAGGGCCAAACATCCTCTAGTGGGAGCTGTGCTCAGAGCCTATCACCATGCAGCTTGATTGGCATTCGCTGTAGAATACACAATTGGCAGCTCCACCATTGGCGCTCCATTCTCTTCACAGATGAGAGCAGGCTCAAACTGAGCACATATGACAGATGTGAAAGAATATGGAGACGCTGTGGTGAACGTTACGCAGCTTTTAACATCAACCAGCATCACCAGTTTGGCAGCGGTTCAGTGATGGTCTATGGGATTGCTCAGACCTCCACGTGCTAGGCCACGGTACACTGACTGCTGCTAGGTACCAGGATGAAATCTACAGAACCATTGTCAGACCTTACGCTGGTGCAGTGGGCCCTGGTATCCTCCTTGTGCAGGACAATGCATCGCCTCATGTGGCCAGAGTGTGTAGGCAGTTTCTGGATGATGAAGTCATTGGTTGTCTTTGACTGGCCTGCACGTCCCCCTGCTCTCCTCATGTAACAGCTCATCTCCTGGTATCTCCTCCCTGCTCTTGAGACCTTTTTGCAACATCCTGGAGAAGCTGAACTACCTGTGCAAACTAAATCGCCTACAGGTACCATCTCATGCTACCAGTAGTGACAAGGACACAACACGCAAAACTAGAGGAGACTCAGTCAAGAAGTATAAAGAAAGAGCAATTGTCTGTGACCACCATTGCCTTTTTGTCTTGCTGTTGCCTCTCCAGGTGAACCACCAAAGCAGGTGAACTTGTTTCACCATCGCTTATGCTTCCCAAATGTACAGAGTGATATCCCTGAAGCTTAACTGTATCCCCTTAATATTTTGAGCAGTGTCTATATAAACATATCTGATACAAGTTGTGATAAGGCGCTATATAGGCGTCCGACCCGACACAGACTGACAACGGAGGCACACGTAAAAAGTTTACAAACTTTTATTTTCTCTTCAGCTGGGGCCACATCTTCCCCGTGTCCCTCAGCCCTAACACAGTCCCACAAGCACACAAAGTAAAACAGAAACACAAAGCCACTCTTCTTCCTCCTCCACTCCACGTAGGCAGCTTTGTCCTGCTCCTCCCGACTCTGGCACCTTGAGTGGTGGGTGTCATCTTCTCTTATAGCCCACCCGGAAGCACTCCAGGTGATAATTGACCTGAATTAGTCTGCACTTCCGGATGTGGCTGCATCACAACCCAGATGGGCTCATTTAAGCCATGCAGCTCCCCCTGGCAGTGGCTATGGAGCCCAACTGGAATGAGCTCCAGTGTTCCATGACTGTGGCCCTGATGCAACCCAGGGGGACGGCCTACAAGTGTTCGGGGGGAAGTAAGTGGTCTCCCATGGCCGTTCCCCTGGATATGGTGCCAAAGGGGCGTCCCAGCCAGGGTCTGCCATAGAGTATAAAGAAATAATCACAATCAGGGCTTAAGATGTTAACTCAGGGAGGCATTGAATGGGGTAGTGCTCCAGGGCAAGACATGCTGGACCAAATAATCCAGTGAGATCACTCAGCATCATCCCATCTAGAGGTTGCCCCCTCTCCCTTCATGTTTTGATTTTGTTTTTCTTTTTTTATTTGTTTAGAACGGCGCTACAAAGGTGACATCAACACCCTGTTTGATATCAATCTGGAGAGCTGCGGGCCTCACAGAAGAGCAAACTAAAGGGATTGAGCAGGATGTGCCAGGTCTTCATTACTATATAATTTCATTATTATGTGCTTTGCCTTTAATGACTTGGAAACAACAATATAAACCAATAAGAACTGCACATCACGTACTGTGCTGGCAACTCTGATGTCTCAACAGAATTACTGAGGTAGACGCCAGAGGTCCAGAAAGATGTGGCACTCCAATAACGTGTTCATCCAGAATTATCCTCTCTAGTGAAGGGTAGTGGGGCACATAGAAGAGGAGGTTGATGGAGTTCACCAGCTGTTGTTTAAATGTAAAAATACATCCTTTGGTAAATTATATTTTGAACGTAAGTCATTATGACTACTGTATAATAATGACTGGCATCCTGTCCAAGGTTTGTTCCTGCTTTGCAGCCGATGCTGTGAATGGAGCTTCAGCCTCTGCTTCTCAAACCCTAGACAGGATTAAGCAGAAAGAATAAATTAGAAGAAGAATTAAGAAAAATAAGAAGAATGATAACATAAGTAATTATAACAACAAGGGTTGCCCAGTTTTGTTTTCTAGCCTCTTTATATACAGGAGTAAATTACCAATAATAGCAATTAGATTAATAATGGTAGTCACTGGCATATTATCTGCTATTGCTTGCCTTGTTCCTTTGTCAGAAATGGTTTTATCCATTGAATGGACATAGTAAGAAGTCAAGTAAAATGACACCTTTGATTGGCTAACTAAAAAAATTACAATATGCAAGCTTTCGAGGCAACTCAGGCCCCTTCTTCGGGAAAGATGTAATATAGAAACTGGAGTTCCCTGTATTTATATAGACACCATCAGGACAGATACAACAATGGAAAACCTTTAAGTGAGACAGTGTCTTAAATTGGTTTGAGTCCTACCTGGCAGGTAGAGAATTCTTTGTAAGTTGTGGTAATTATACTTCAAAGACACATGACATTCTATATGGTGTTCCACAAGGCTCTATCCTGGGTTTGCTGCTCTTTTCGATTTACATGCTTCCATTAGGTCAGATTATCTCGGGGCATAACGTGAGCTACAACAGCTATGCTGATGACACGCAGCTGTACTTATCAATAAAAGCTGATGACCCCAACTCTGTTGTTTCACTAACACAATGTCTTATTTGTGTTTCTGAATGGATGGGTTGTAATTTTCTCAAACTAAATTAAGAGAACACAGAAATTTTAGTGATTGGCAATAATGGATATAATGAGGATATTAGAAACAAACTTGATGCATTAGGATTAAAAGTCAAGAAAGAGGTAAAGAATTTAAGGGTAGCTATTGACTCTCACCTGAATTTAAAATCAAATATGAATCAGATCACTAGGACAACATTTTTTCATTAAAGAAAAATAGCAAAATTTAGACAATTGCAAGATGCTGAAAAATTAGTTCACGCTATTGTTTACAGTTGGCTAAATTACTGTAATGCACTCCTCTCAGGACTACCCAAAAAAGACATAAATCGACTGCAACAAGTGCAGAATGCAGCTGCTAGAATCTTAACTCGGAAACAAAAATCCGAGCACATCACCCCAGTCATTGGTTACCTGTGTCATTTAGAATTGACTTTAAAATACTGCTGATTGTTTATAAAGCCTTAAATAATCTGCTCCATCTTATATTTCGGAATGTTTGACACCTTACACTCCAAATCGCAGCCTTAGATCTTCCAATGAGGGTCTGCTTATTTTTCCAAGAGCTAAACTTAAAAGAAGTGCTGAGGTGGCCTTCTGCTATTATGCACCTAAAATCTGGAATAGCTGACCGATAGAAATTCGCCAGGCTAATATGGTGGAGCACTTTAAAAAGCTGCTAAAAACACATTACTTTAACATGGCTTTCTCATAGCTTCATCTTAGTTAAATCCTGATGCTCTGTATATTGAATTAATTATCATTACTAGCCAACCTGCGGTGTACCATACGCCGCATAATCAGGCCGATTTTTTAATGATTTTTAGGCACAGGGAGAAAATTAACATTTGAAAAATCGGTAATGTAATAAATCAGCAAGAAAAGCAACATTGTAACAATGCACGGAACGAACCAACACACAATCGTCCGTGACTGAAAACCAGCGGACCCTCATCGTGCCTTCTCCTGCCAGACGGAGGGATGCGAGTGCACTGCGCTCAGTCGCGGAGTGTGGAACGGCAGGAGAGGAGAAGGACGTCCACTCAGCTCCCTCCGTCATGCTAGTCTGCTGATGTCCGCTCATGTGCCCACCTCCAACTCGTCACTTGAGTCGTTGTTGTCTTTACACAGTCCAGATGCACCTGTGACTCACGTACACGTTTCATCGCTCTGTGCGGTTTTGGCTGCTTTTCTATATATAATCCACCAAGACACCTGACCACGGTAGTAGCGAGGTGGGAGGAGGGTGTGCACAAAGGCTAGGGACGCAACCAGTGGGAGCGTATGAGTCGCACTTAGTGGGAATTCCACGGTTTGCAGCCTGAATGGGGTTCAACGGCTTACCCACGCCTCTCTGCGCCTGTTAGACACACTCTCAATCTCATGCATAATTATTAATTGAATGCTAAATACTTCTGGAAAGACACGGTTGTCTAAAACGGGTTGGTGTGAAAATACAACAGTAAGTGAATGAAAAATGGAACTCTGAAGAGAGCAAAATACAACACAATAGTGAAGCCGTGGCATAACAAACGCTGCATAATTATTTATTGATGGTTGAACACTTCTGGAAAGACACAGTTGTCTAAAAAGGGAGGGTCTGAGGATACAACAGAAAGTGAATGAAAAGATGGAACTCTGGAGAGAGCAAAATATAATTGTCCGTGAGTGAAAAAGACGCATGTTTGTCGCGGATGTGAATTGCTGTATGTAGCGTGTAAAATAGTTTGCAATGGTGCATGCGATCGTGCGTCGTAACCGAAAACTCGGTTTTTCAAGACAGCTTACTTCATTGTGTTTTAACCTCAGTTGGAAAGGATTGTTTTAAGGATCCCATGGGATACCCCTAGCAAACCGTTTTACATGCTGCATATGGCGATTCACCTCCGCGAGAAACATGCCTCTATGAACAGTCAACGTAGCTCGGAGGTGCCAGGAGTTGGTGGGTGTGGCTCCTTCCTGCGTGCGCCATAGGTGTCTTACTTGTCGGCGGCTCAGTGAATCCACACCCCTTCCAGCGTGCTTTCCATGGTTGTCTTGCCTTAGTTAATTATATATATAGATTATTCATGGTGGCTCCACAATCCGTACTAACCCCTACTTTCTCTTCTGTTCTTTTTCCAGTTTTCTGTGGTGGCGACCTGCACCTCCACCACCTGATCAAAGCACCGTGATGTCCCTCCATTGATGGATTAAAAGCCAGAAGTCCACATGACCGTCATCATTAAGTTCTACCACATGAACCCTGAATACCACGAGGACTGATTGAGGTCAATTATGTTAGGTGGAATGCCTAGAGGGGGCTGGTTGGTCTCGTGGCCTGGAACCCCTGCAGAATTTATTTTTTTCTCCAGCCGTCTGGAGTTTGTTTTGTTTTTTCTGTCCTCCCTGGCCTTCGGACCTCACTTTTATTCTATGTTAATTAGTGTTCTCTGATTTTAATTATTTATTTTGTCTTTTTTCTCTTTCTTCATCATGTATAGCACTTTCAGGTACATTGTTTGTATGAAAATGTGCTATAGAAGTAAATGGTGTTGTTATTATCTTAAATGTAAAAAATTAATAGATCTCTAATAGACCAGGCTAAGATTCATTCAGCAAAAGAGGAGAATAATGTATAGTCACAATCTTTGGATAACTGTCCAACAATGTCTTCTGAAGTTTCTCATGAGTGTTTCAATACAATGGGGGTCTCTAGACAGGTTGTCTGTGTCAGCTGAGAGATGCCAACAATCCTCATATCTGGCCATAAAACTCTTGTCGCTATTTAAACCATGATTTGATTAGCGTTCAATTTTAACATGAGTTTCACTTCCCGTTCTTTTCTCTGTTGCCATGCTCTGAAGTTGCCCATAAGCACTGTGACTTTAAAGCCCCTCTCACAGTGTCCATGGCTGTTGAAGTGGACTGCTACAGGAACATCTATGTTGCCATGCTTGATGTGAAACCCGTGGAAATTCATTCTCTGGCGGAGTGTTTGTCCCACATAGAGTGCAGTGTCAGGACATTTCATACAGAGAATGAGGTAGACCACATTAGATGATCTGTAGAAGAATGATCCCTTTACGCGATGTTCTAGTCGGCAGTGTGGTGTAGCTCCATGGTCTGTACTATAAATGTGAGCACACGTTTTACATCTTTTCTGTAGGCAGGGAGATGTGCCATTTTCTGTTGGTTCACTTAGGGAGTTTCGGACAATTAGTTGCTGCAGGTTTGGCGGTTGTCTGTGTGCCAGGAGGGGAGGTTTTGGAAATACATTTTTTCAGTGTTTCGTCATTGTTTAGCATTAGCTGACGTTCTTTTATCATTTTTCAAAGTGCTTCAAGATGTGGTTTATAGGTGACAACAAGGGGAATGCTATTCTTGTTGTCTTTGTTTTTATATTCCAGAAGGTTGTCTCTGGGAATGGCAGTAGCTCTTCTTATTTGAGTCTCTGTTGTTTTGGGGGTATAACCTTGTCTGATGAAATCTTGTCTAAGCTCCTGCAGTTGTTTATCCCAGTCTGTCAGGTCTGAGCAAATACGGTTGTAACGTATTGCTTGGCTGAAAATAATGGAGCCCCTTATATGCTTGGGGTGGAAGCTATCACTTCTCAGGTTGGTCCGTCTGTCATTTGTGAAAGACAGAGCTTACAAGGGAGTTACCTTTCAGCTGAATCTGTTAATGAATGGATTTGAAAGGATTAAGCCTCTTCTTGAATTAATATATTAGTGAAGGAATGATAGCTGGTTACCTTAGGTAGTGCAGGGCCCTCCCTTGTGTCCAGCGTTATCAGGATACACCCCAGCCACCATGACCTGAAATTAGATTCATTATTATTAACATTCTCCCATCGCAGCCACTCCATAAGCAATTCTACATTCAGACTTTCAACACCTAAAAGACTGGATGGTGTGGGGGTACGTGAGAGGACCCTCAAATGGACAGGCAGCCCATCCTGAGCTGGTCCCTGCCAGTGCCCTGAAGGCTGTTTGCTTAGGCTCTGAATGTGAGTCAATATTCCTTCAAATGTTATAAACTTTATTATAAAACACAAATTTCTATTTATTTACTTATTTATTTTATTTATTTATTTATTTTCTTCAAAATACTCCTCTTGTGATTCAATGCCATTGTCCCAGCCCTTCTTCCATTCCTATCTGGAGCCTCCTGAGATTACTAACATCATAGCAAATTGTCTTCCTTTCAGACTCATGTTTTAATTTTGGGGCAAGATCTGGTAAATTCGGGCGGCACAAAGCAATAACAACATTGTTTTTTTATGGTCAAAAACTCATTTGACTGCCAACACGGTGTATGCAGGGGGTGAAATGCAGCCGCTGCTCCAGACGTTATTTTCCTGATGTTTTCCGGCAGGCGGCTTTACAGGTTCAGTGTTATGTTGCTGATTCACAGGCAACAAACTCTTTATTATCAAGTCCGACAGTCTGCAAAAGCTCAGTCATGGTTGTTTTAATGTTTATGACCTGACATGATTTTATCACCTTGGAGAAAACAAAATCGCCTAACTCACGCTCATGATTGTAGAATAATTGTCAGAAATACAATCTCCGTCAACTCAGCATTATGCCACCCAGTGAACTGTAGGCATGCGTTGCCTAGCAGCATAGTTAATAACTATACCCTTCTCCAATGCTTTTGACCAATTGAGTCCCTCCTCAAACTCATTTAGAATACTGAGGTACCCTCAAAGACAGACATCAAGCCCTGCATTAATAAGGAGCTAGAAGGTCTCCTGAATGACAAAAAGCGAACAGTCATATCCGGTGACAAAGAGGCCCTGAAGTACACACTGCTAGTGCTAAAGAAAAACCTGAGTGAAAGAAAGGAAGCTTCCATCCATCCATCCATCCATCCTCTTCCACTTATCTGAGGTCGGGTCGTGGGGGCAGCAGCTTGAGCAGAGAGGCCCGGACTTCCCTCTCCCCGGCCACTTCTTGTAGCTCTTCTGGGGGAATCCGTTCTTAGTCCAGCTGGAAGACATTGTCCCTCCAGCGTGTCCTGGGTCTTCCCTGGGGCCTCCTCCCAGTTGGACGTGCCCGGAACACCTCACCAGGGAGGCGTCCAGGAGGCATCCTGATCAGATGCCTGAGCCACCTCATCTGACTCCTCTCGATGCGGAGGAGCAGCAGCTCTACTCTGAGCCCCTCCCGGATGACTGAGCTTCTCACCCTATCTTTAAGGGAAAGCCCAGACACCCTGCGGAGGAAACTCATTTCAGCCGCTTGTATTCGCAATCTCGTTCTTTCGGTCACTACCCATAGCTCATGACCATAGGTGAGGGTAGGAACGTAGATTTACTGGTAAATTGAGAACTTTGCCTTACGGCTCAGCTCCTTTTTCACCACGACAGACCGATGCAGAGCCCTCATCACTGCGGATGCCGCACTGATCCGCCTGTCGATCTCACGATCCATTCTTCCCTCACTCATGAACAAGACCCCGAGATACTTAAACTCCCCCACTTGGGGCAGGATCTCGCCACCAACCCTGAGAGGGCACTCCACCCTTTTCCGGCTGAGCTTACAAAGTTAAAATGAAAAGCAGACTCACTCAAAATAACATGAAAGATGCCTGGAATGGACGGGGCATAAACACTGCACTCAAACAATCCAGGGCTAAGGTGCTAGAAGGGGATGTGACAAAGCTGATGCCCTGAACCAAATTTTTAATAGATCTTCCCTCAGACTGCCACCTTCTTCCAATGACCATTCTCTCCACACCATCCCCAATACAACTCTTACCACGTCTGCTGGAATGTATAGTATAGTCTGTTCATAACTGAAGACCAAGAGACAACTGAGGAAGCTACACACAAGAAAAAACTGCAGGACCAGATGGAGTCAGTCCTCTACGAACTTTATGGTGTCCTCTTGTCACCAGGCTCCAGAAATGCCCCTGCTGTGGAAAATATCCTGATTGCTCCTGTTCCAAAGAAGGCCGAAACCACTTCACCTTATGACTACAGACCAGCAGCACTTACATCTCACATCATGAAGACCTTTGAGAGGTTTGTCCTGGATTATAAGAGTCCTCTTGTGGTAGACCACCTGGACCCACTTCAGTTTACCTATTAGACAAAGATTGGAGTGGAGGATGCAAATATCTGTCTGCTCCACAAGGCTTATTCTCACCTGGACAAAGCTGGCAGCACTGTGAGAATCATAATGTTTGATTTCTCCAGTGCCTTCAATACCATCCAGCCATCCCTGTTAAGTGGTATGGATGCTAGGGGTCGCTGTTGCCCCGTTGAACCCACCAGACAGACGTCCCAGACACACGTGTAAAAGCACAAGAAGATTCTTTAACAATTATTCTTGCATAAAGTGCACCAAGCACCGCACAATCCACAATTCTCAATTAATACAATAATAATAATAATCAATAAATCACTAACAATTCTCCACTCCTAGCAGTTCCGTCCTCTACCACTCAACTCTGGCTCAATCTGCTGGGGTTTCCCACAATCCTTTATAGTCCACGACCCAGAAGTATTCCATCTCCAGGTCAAACGCCTTCTTCAGGTGTCCCGGAAGTACTGCAGGTTTCCGTCCTCGTGACTCCTAAGTACTTCCGGGTTAACGCCACCGTAATAGTCCCCGGGTTCTTGGTGAGCTCCCCATGGCGGCACCCACAGCACCCAACAGGGCTTAAGAACCGGACTCCATGTCCCATGCTGCCCTGCAGGAATCCGGGAAACCATTTCCGTCCAGGGGAGTTGCCATCTAGTGTCCCGGGGGATGTAGTGCCCTAAAAAGGCTCTTTCTCTTAGTTGAGGGACGTCACGCACAGACTGAAATTCCGGCTGTCCATCACGGGGTAAACTCAGAGATATGCAGATGGATGAGCCTGTGGTGTCCTGGATGATGGACTATCTGTTAGGCAGACCACCATCTGTGAGACTCAAGGACTGTGTGAACAACACTGGAACAGCTCAAGGAACAGCCCTGTCACCATTAATCTTCACTCTGTGACACCTCAGACTATAAATATAACAGCAGGTCAGGTCACCTGCAGAAATTCTCAGATGATTCTGCACTTATTGGGTGTATTGATAAAGGGGTGAGAAAGAGGAGCGGAGTCAGGGGGAGAAGTTTGTTTCTTGATGCAAAGAGAATTGTCTCCATCTTAACATCAGTAAAACCAAGGAACTGTTTATTGACTTTCTCTGCACAAAGGGCCTCTACTATTCGTCCAGTGAATATTTAGGGACTGGCTGTAGAGGTGGTCCACTCCTACAAGTACCTGGAGGTCCAGGTTGGATGACAGGTTGGACAAATTGACGATATAAGAAAAGTCAGAGCAGGATCTTTTTTCTTTAGAAGATTATGTTCCTTTAATTTGGGAAGTGACTTCCTTCACATTTCCTATATCTCTGTGATGGCCAATGCGATTTTCTTCTCCGTGGTGTGCTGAGCTGGTAACATCGCTTCAAGGGAGTCCCACCAAAGCAACAAGCTAATTAAAAGGGCAGGCTTAGTTATACAACACACTGTGGACCCCCTGGAAGTCGTAGCAAAGGAGAGAATGACAACAAAACTGAGTACCATTATGAACAATGCTGCACATCTTCTCTCTGACACACCAACACTGAGGACTTTCAGCCAAAATGGCGTACCAGTATGTTCAAAAAAGGAATTGACACAAAACAAAACTATGGAAAAAAATAAACAATAAAATGAATTCTATGTGTACCAAAACCTTCGTCAATAGCAAAATAAACAGACAGGTTATACAGTCAAAACAGTTTATTATCATAATTATTATTATTACATTAATGTAATAAAATGTGTTAGCAAAGACAGTTTGTTCTTTCCCCACACCCCAATTTTAAATCCATAAAGTCATACTCTTTTTTTTATGCCAAATTGTCAAACAGGACACACCAAATCCTGAAAGGAGAAATTCTAACATAATATTAGCTTAGTTCCTCCCGCGCTGTATAGCACATTGGGCAGCAAGATGTCTCCAATGAGTTTGATCAGTCACGTTCATTGGCACTTCTTCCCAGTCGATGTCAGTGGTGTGGAAATCCTCTTGGCAGGTGGCCTGCCAGGTCTTAAAAGGGTGCCCTTGTTTTCTTTTGCCAGTGCTGGGTGTCCAGTTTATAGCGGTCCTTGAGATACGGCGTTCCAGTAGCCTGAGCACATGGTCTACTAATCTCATTCGCCGGCTGGTGACAGTGCCATGACATAACATACCATAGAATACCATAACATGACAAGGCCTATCCTAGAAACACTGGGGGCAAAGAACTGGAAAAGTTGCTTGAAAAGGAGTTGCCAGTGCAAAATCTCCAAAATGCATGCTAGTTTACCAAGCAAAAAACTCACCAAAGGGGACTTGCCCAACATTGAATGCCAGATGGAGCCTTTTTGGGAGCATTAGGGAAAGACAGGACTGCTGCATGGATGGACTGACAACTCATTGCAGGACTTATTTACTCCCACACCCACATGTATGGAAATGTAATGTGATAAGAAATAATGAATTCAAAACTGCAAATAAGAGCTGGGGAATTGCCCCGTATAATATCTGCAAATTTGGGTCAAACGTGTTTATAAAAACCAAAACAGTTGACAGTTTACAGCAGTGGAATGATCGTTTAAATACAAAATGGCTACAGGAAATGAAGGAAAAACCAGAAGTGTTGTTAACAGAGATCGGAAGTGGCGTTATCTGGTAGAGCCAGAAGTGACGTCATCATTGACGGACTGGAAGTGCCGTCATCTTGAGGGACCAGAAGTAACATCATCAGCGAGGGACTGGAAATGCCATCATCCAAATGTGCTGGAAGTGACGTCATCACAGAAGGAGTGAATTGTATGGAGCCATTTTCAGATATCAGAAGTGTTGTTGGTGAGTGGGTGTTATTATTATTTTTCTTCTTTTGTTCTGTAGAGACCCCAATTCAACTCCCCCATCTGATATTATATTGCTCACCTCAGGGCTTGTTGACTGCCTCCTAAACGCACGTGTGTGACAGTAGTCAACTTGGACTCACCAGTTCAGCTCCAGATTACTTCCTGGTGAACATTAAAACCTTTGTGGTGATTTTCTTTGGACCAATACTGACAAAGGAGGGTAATTAAAGTCTGGATGACAGAATCCCCAGTGAAAAACATTGTCTTTTCCATGCTGGATTCAGTGACAGCAAAAATGACAGGTCACTATTTGGAATGAGAACATTTAATTACTCAAATAGCAAACTGCTTGGACCTCCAGCCATGTTTGTCGTCCTTGCATTCTGCATCCCACACTTAACTCTCTGCAGATGGCATTGCTCTTCTTCTTCCTTTTATCATGTTGTTAGTCACATCATCAGTATCTAGATTTTCTAGATTTCCTCTAGATATCACAGGTCTTTAGTTCACTGAGGTTGCTGCTACCTCAAATATTTTGAATTTCTAGAACAAATCAAGTCATAAGCTTGTGATCAAAAGCAAGTTCAAGGTTTTAGCCTCAGTAGTTTGGAATATATTATTTGATAGACATACATCTATATATATAGAGAGAGAGACTAGCTGTACTACAGACCTTAAATGGGTTGAAATCTAACTAATCAATGTAGACCTCAGCATTAATGTTCGCAGTGCCTATTAAAATATTTTGTAATGCATGTACAGAATGAATTAAATGTATTGCCTTTGTCATTTCAAAAGATGGCACATCACAAACATTAATAGTGATAAAATGCATTGCATTTGTCATTCCAACAGATGGCACATCACAAACATTTGTTGTAACAAAATTCAGTGCATTTTTAGTTCCAACAGTTGCCACATCACAAATATTAGCACTGCTTTTACAAATTTATACCAAATGGTTTATAACAGGGACATATACATTGCATGCTCATTCCAACAGATGGTGCATTACAAGCATTAACACTGCTTTTATGAGTCCTATGCCAAATTGCATATAACAGACATATGTATTGCATATTAATTCCATCAAATGACACATCACAAGCATTAGCATTACCTCTATGAATCCCATACCAAATGGCATATAACAGAGGCATAGCAACCAGATGGACACACAGACTTGTATTCTTTTATTAAGGTGGATATGCTTATTTCTGTCTGTCTAGCAATTACGTTCTGTTGAATGTGTTCAGCATCTTTACTAGCAGTGCAATGTGTCCGTCCACTTGCTGTGTCCCTGTTATATGGAGTTTGGTATGGGATTCGTAAAAGCAGTGCTAATGTGTGTGATGAACCATCTGTTGGATAACAGAGACACAGCAACTGGACAGACATAGAGATACAGAGACACTCAAACAATTGTCCTTTCGTTCTTATGCCTCATACTACACCCAACAAACACAGCAGTTGTTTACCTGAAAACAGTTGTGCAGACACCTCCGCAAAATGGAAACTGCGAAATGTGTTTTATTCATACTATGTATTTAACAATAGCATCTCACACCAATTCAAACTTATGAATTGAAAAATAGAACCCTAAACACAGAGATGATCGTGTTTGGCTATCCCTGAGCTGGAACGTAATCACATGAGGTCTCAGTGACCTTTATCCACCTTCTCCAGCTCCTCAGCCAGACACTTGCTCTCCATTTACAGATGCGGTGCTACTTTCTTACTTCCTTCCATTCCAGAACCATCCATTATATTTGACTCAGTAGCTGGAACCCTTGCTCATCAAATGCATGTATGGGGTGCCGGTCCACCACATGAAGCACTGATGAGTTGGAGTCCCCCTTACCATAATCTCTTAAGTGGGTCTGGGTTTGAAATTCAGTTTGACCTTTTTAGTGTTTATAGGAATTTAAGAAGAGCTTCTCTTACAGCTAGCTTAAAGTGGCCTCATTTCTTATTTGAGCAGACGCAGAAATATGTGCCTGCTCTGAAATGTTCCTTCTCATCGTGAGGATGCTCCCAGTTGGGGCGCTATTATTACATTTGAGTGGGCCGTGCCTGCATATGGAGGTCTTCTAAAGGGTGTTCCCTAGCAACAGACATGCTGCTGAGACGAGACCAGCAATGTGCTGTAACTACGCACTTCAACTGCAGTCTTTTTAGAATTATAAAACATCTTAGGATGATGCATGCCCTTCATGAACTCATATTAAATAGATTCATTGATTGATTAATATAGCTCAGGATAAACTTGACTGTTGATGTGACATGATTCACACTCTCTCTGTGATATTCAGTGTCCTGTGACTCCTTGATTAGAAATGGCATCCTTAATCTTGTTGAAATAGAATGGAATAGTAGAAGGCTGTTAGAGACAGCAGGGCATCCCTGTGTGCCACCCTAACCTTGTAAAAAGAAGAACCAAAATCCAAAACTTTGTTTAAAATAATGTTTGAATTCTGCAGACTGTAGCAACAGCAATAAGAATAGGTTTGTTGTTTCACACATTCAGAGTACAGTGAAAGTCTGACTTGCATGAGCTTAACAGCAAGCTGATCTAGAAGGGAGGATCTATCTATCTATCTATCTATCTATCTATTATATAGTGCCTTACATATCTATCTATCTATCTATCTATTATATAGTGCCTTACATATCTATCTATCTATCTAGTACCTTTCATATCTATCTATCTATCTATCTATCTATCTATCTATCTATCTGTAATCTGTGTGAAATAAGTGAGCCTCTGTAAGGGCATTACCCAGAGCTGACTATGATTTAGTTTTGATGTTTCTCTCTTTCTGACTTTTGCTTTTCATCTTGTTTTACACTTTATCTTGGTTCTTTCTCCTGTCTCTTGCTCTTTCATTTTTGGACTGACTGCCATTATTACAGTCATTACTGATACATTCACCTAAATTGCCTACTGTGACAGTTAATATCACCATATGGATGGGTGCCTCTTTAAGGTTCCTGTGGTACAGTATATCCTGGATTTTCCAGGTTGTATTGTGAATGAGAAAGGATCGGTCTTTTACTTCTACAAATGACTTTGTTTTCTTTTTTTAGATGACTTTCTAGTTTCACCCTAGTTAGATTTGACCTGAACAACATGATGAATTGTCCAGTAAGCTGTCAGCAATTCAAAAGTGTCAGACTGCTTATTTTAAAACCAAGGAGGTCATGACTTTAAAAACTTTTTGAATGACAATAATTTACTGTGAGTGCTATCTATCATCTATCTCTTATATGTAATGCCTTTTGTATCTATCTATCTATCTATGTTTTATATAGTGCCTTTCCTATCTATCTATCTATCTATGTTTTATATACTCAGCAAAAAAAGAAACGTTCTCTGACTTTCAACTGTTTTTACTTTCAGTAAACTTAATGTGTAAATATTTGTATGAACAGTAAAAGAGTCAACACCATAAGACATAAACTAAAAATGTTTCACAATGTGTCCCTGAATGAAGGGAGGCTCAAATTCAAAAGTACCAGCCAGTATCTGGTGTGGCCACCAGCTGCTTGAAGTACTGCAGTGCATCTCCTCCTCATGGACTGGACCAGATTTGTCAGTTCTTGCTGTGAGATGTTACCCCACTCTTCCACCAAAGCACCTGCAAGTTCCTGGACATTTCTGGGGGAATGGCCCTAGCCCTCACCCTGCGATCCAACAGGTCCCAGACGTGCTCAATTCCTTCGACGATAAACACAAATCCGTCCATCACCCCTGGTGAGACAAAACCGTGACTCATCAGTGAAGAGCACTTTTTGCCACTCCTGTCTGGTCCAGCGAAGGTGGGTTTGTGCCCATAGGCGGCGTTGTTGCTGGTGATGTCTGGTAAGGACCTGCCTTACAACAGGCCTACAAGCCCTCAGTCCAGCCTCTCTCAGCCTATTGCGGACAGTCTGAGCACTGATGGAGGGATTGTGTGTTCCTGGTGTGACTCGGGCAGTTGTTGTGGCCATCCTGTTCCTGTCACGCAGGTGTGATATTCGGATGTACCGATCCTGTGCAGGTGTTGTTACACGTGGTCTTCCACTGCGAGGATGATCAGCTGTCCTTCCTGTCTCCCTGTAGCACTGTCTTAGGCGTCTCACAGTGCGGACATGGCAATTTATTGCCCTAGCCACATCAGCAGTCCTCATGCCTCCCTGCAGCATGCCTAATGCACGTTCACGCAGATGAGCAGGAACCCTGGGCATCTTTCTTTGGGTGTTTTTCACAGTCGGTAGACAAGTCTCTTTAGTGTCCTGCGCTTTTAGAACTGTGACCTTAAATGCCTACTTTGTGTAAGCTGTTAAGGTCTTAACGACCATTCCACAGGTGCATGTTAATTAACTGATTCTGGTTAATTGAACATGCACGGAAAACATTGTTTAAACCCTTTACAATGAAGATCTGTAAAGTTACACTCTAAAAAATGGACAAGCGCAGTTGTTCATTTCAACTATTTTTTAGATTTGGACTGATGAACAATAATAGTTTTTTTCATCTGATATTTTATTTTGCTTTGATTTGACTTAAATCCATTCATGTTTGAGCCAAATTAAATATTTACATTGATAGAAATTAATTATTTTCTTTTCTCATGCACTAGGGGCTGTCAAAAAGTTCCCGGAAGTGTGATTTAACGGGAGAGTGACAGATCAGATTATGCACACATCGTTGTGGAGGGAAGCGCAGCAACAGGTCTGGATTGATTTTGGCGTGTAATTTTGTTTAATTACCGTTTGAGTTATACTTGCGCATAGTCATTCGAACAACGTCTTAACATCAAGTTCATGTGCAAATTGGGGAAGTCACTTTCAGATACGCTAGCAGCACTGCGGTTTTCTTTAGTGCATTCAGCACCACAAACTTGCTTCCGTGCCGCAATTTGCATATGAAATTGATGTTAGAACGTTATTCGAACTGCGACTTTTTGACTGCCATTCACAACCCGCCACGTCAGCACGTAGTCGCACGCTCTTCGCAGCCCAGAAGATCCAGGAAGGCAGACGGCATTTTTGTAAGTAGCGACATCAAACTTTGAAGAGTTATTTTACGGTAAGTTTTCAATATTTTTTGTTATATACAAGTTCATTGTTATGGTGAAACATATATTTAATAATATGTAATATAATGTTTGGGGCTGGACTTGTTAGTTAACCGTTACAATATGTCGGCGTTCACTGTGGTGTTATTGCATTGTACGACTGACTTGCATCAATGTTCTAAAAATACATATTTTGAAAAAAATCATGATATAAGTGCAGTAACTTCAAATATGAGTGTGGGATATCAGTTGTTGGGTTTAGATATACGATGTATGTACAGAGAATGTTTTAAAAGCACTTAAATTACAAACACTTAGATATGATTTTGAAAATGGCGGTTAAAACTTAATAGGCACATGTGTTGCATTTATGAGAATAACATTTTTTGTTGTATAAGCAAGGGGAATAATGTCTTTTGATTCAGATATTGATATTCAGATACATCAACATATACGTGACTGAATAGTCTTTGTGGGTGATAATAATAAAACTGGTGATAGCGAATTATCCTTTAACCGAGCCGAGTCGTGAGAGAGGCATTGGAGAACCAACGGAAACTTGTTTTCTCTTCTGCTACTTCAGACAGACATCTCACTGTAGCTGACGGGCCTTACCTGGAGTACAGAACAAAACACTTGAATGCACAAAAAGCTTGTAGCAATGTTTGATTTTTACGGTCGTCTGAGATGATAATTAAATTGCGTTGAGAAGGCCCACTTCATTGTCACGACATTTTGGCATACATATGTTCGTTAAACAATGGTTGTGTGTTTCAGAATTTAACAAAAGCATGTTGGAAAATGAGACCGGTTTGGGAAACCCAGTGTTTTAACTTGTCTCCTTTTATAGAGTATAATCCTTCTCAATTTAATTTAGTGATTGAGTAATGAAGAGGCATATATGATTATATGAGTTGGTTATTTCGTTATTGAGTTTTATTATTTGAATTGAGGATGCATAGTTCTTGAGTCCTAGAAAGGGACTTTTTTTTAACCATTTTTTGTATTGTTAATGCTTATATTGTGGACGAACAATAGTATGAGAACAATGTCTTTGACAAGGTTTGTTGGATAAAACTGTAAAGAAAGACACTTTGTCTTGTTTTCACTCGTACATAACACCTCAGAGTTTATGTATTTAATCATGTAGTCCCGGTTAAATATGTATTTAGTGATTGAGCCATTTAAGTATTAATTACTTTAAATCTACTATTTATTGTAAATATTTCTTATTCTTTTAGATGCTCTTTGTGCAGATTGAACAAAAACCTTAGTCATCTTACACTACAAAATATAAAGAAGCCGAGACAGGCTGAAGCAAACAACTACCCTGCTTTACCAAGTGGTCAGACCAAAGAAAGCCTTGAAAAAGAAAGGACATTGCTACTGCAAGAAATGAAGAAGAGAAACAATGAGAAAGTGATTCGAGAAATGATGGCAAAGACTTTTGCCTACAGGAGACAACAAGTGGTAAATGAACAGCCAAGGATTGTGGATTTTGTGAAGAGATGGCCTGCTCTCTTTCAAAAGAATGAGGTTTGTTTTCAGTAGATTATATTTGTACATTTTACTTTCAATTTAGCTGTGCCTCAATCTTGTTTTTTTGTATGTGTTTCAGATTAATGCAGAATCTCTTCAAGTCACAACTGTTCCCCTTGAGTCCAGGTTCTTTTCAGAGTTAGACAGACATTCCAGTCAGCTCATCAAACTCATTAGCAGCAAAGATGGAGCCACACGAGTCAAAACTAGCAACTAAATGACTGCTTTGTATCAGGTACAGTGAAACGTGGCCTTATCTGAAAAGCTAAGTTTGTCATGATACAAACCATGCAAAATAAGACATTGTTTAAAAACTAAATATATATATATTAAAATCGTAGTACTGTTCTCATTTTCAGACTAGTGACATCAACACAAGAAGAGAATTAGTGCATAGATTCCTTATTCTCTATCTTGGTGAGGATGACAAGTGCCTGTTAAAAGACTATCTGGTAAGTACAAATAAACTTATCTTTTACAAAGTGATTAATATTGCTCTGTAAAATTTGCCTTCTACTTAATCATGGTATTCATTCTAGTGAAAGTTCAGTTCTAACATCTAGGAGTCTTAACACTGATGATTTTATCATTCACTGTGCATCCACAATAAAAAAATATGGCATTAACATTTTTGCGCAGATGTCTGGGACATAATGAAAAAAAATCTATTGTTTATCTAACCAATGTTCTGATACATTTAAGTTATTGGCATTTTTCTGACGGATTTTTCCCTTTGACTTGATGAAATGTTCAGCAGCAGGGTGGGCTATTACCAATGTACCATTACTTGTGCAATGTATACATATAGCTTACTTTCTGGAATTATGTCCCACAGGATTGTCAAGTTGAGAAAGTTGAACAAGACGTGGAAAGAATGACCATGGGCATCCTCGTTATCCGGAAGGAGGGTGATGAACTTTTTAGTTCATTTGCAGATGTTGGGATCATCATTGAGGGTGTTGAGGTGATGAATGAACTCTCTTCAGTTGCCTCTGCTTATGCAATACTGTTTGGACTAATATACACACTAAACTTGAGTTATCCAAATGAATTGAAAGTGACATTCGAGATGTTTCAAAAAATCTTCATACAACTAGATGAACAGAAAAATCATGTAGAGAACAGACTTTATACACCAAGCTACTTAACAGTGAATGAGAAAATGTAGAATGTAATGTATGTTCTGTCATTCGAGTTTTTGGTTTTCAGTTTTGATGTATTCAACTTTTAATAGGTCTTTACTCTCCAGATTTAAAAAAAAAAAAAAAATGGAGTTGCATTTGCATGAATCGGTAGTGTTCTCTGTAAATATATAGAAATAGCGTTTGAAGGAACATGTTACAGTTGTTGATGCAGCAGTTGTTTCACTGTCACCATGTTTGCATATGGCTAAGACTGGCCTTGTGTTTTATAGGCTTAGAGCCAATTGCTCATGTTTTCTTTGCACTAATTGACAACTGAATGCAATTTGTGGGAACTATGTGCTGAAAATGTGATTACTTCTATGAATGTAATTTCACTGATGTGTGAACGGGGTTATAAAATACTACCTTTAAATTAGCTTGTAGAAAGCACAAATTCACATACAGTGGGTACGGAAAGTATTCAGACCCCCTTCAATTTTTCACTCTGTTATATTGCAGCCATTTGCTAAAATCATTTAAATTAATTTTTTTCCTCATTAATGTACACACAGCACCCCATATTGACAGACAAAAAAATTTTTGAAATTGTTGCAGATTTATTAAAAAAGAAAAACTGAAATATCGCCTGGTCTTAAGTATTCAGACCCTTTGCTCAGTATTTTAGTAGAAGCACCCTTTTGAGCTCATACAGCCAGGAGTCTTCTTGGGAAAGATGCAACAAGTTTTTCACACCTGGATTTGGGGATCCTCTGCCATTCCTCCTTGCAGATCCTCTCCAGTTCTGTCAGGTTGGATGGTAAACGTTGGTGGACAGCCATTGTTAGGTCTCTCCAGAGATGCTCAATTGGGTTTAAGTCCGGGCTCTGGCTGGGCCATTCAAGAACAGTCCCAGAGTTGTTGTGAAGCCACTCCTTTGTTATTTTAGCTGTGTGCTTAGGGTCATTGTCTTGTTGGAAGGTCCCAGTCTGAGGTCCTTAGCACTCTGGAGAAGGTTTTTGTCCACGATATCCCTGTACTTGGCTGCATTCATCTTTCCCTCGATTGCAACCAGTCGTCCTGTCCCTGCAGCTGAAAACACCCCCACAGCATGATGCTGCCACCGCCATGCTTCACTGTGGGGACTGTAATGGACAAGTGATGAGCAGTGCCTGGTTGTCTCCACACACTGAGGAGAGGCAAGACACATGACAGCCCGCATGGAGTTTGGTAAAAGACACCTGAAGGACTCTGAGATGGTGAGAAATAAGATTCTCTGGTCTGATGAGACCAAGATAGAACTTTTTGGCCTTAATTCTAAGCGGTATGTGTGGAGACAACCAGGCACTGCTCATCACTTGTCCAATATAGTCCAATACTGACTTAAACCCAATTGAGCATCTCTGGAGAGACCTAAAAATGGCTGTCCACCAACGTTTACCATCCA
This sequence comes from Polypterus senegalus, assembly GCF_016835505.1. Lineage (NCBI taxonomy): Eukaryota > Metazoa > Chordata > Cladistia > Polypteriformes > Polypteridae > Polypterus > Polypterus senegalus. The sequence continues at coordinate 125,256,008 of NC_053167.1, forward strand.
ACCTGACAGAACTGGAGAGGATCTGCAAGGAGGAATGGCAGAGGATCTCCAAATCCAGGTGTGAAAAACTTGTTGCATCTTTCCCAAGAAGACTCATGGCTGTATTAGCTCAAAAGGGGGCTTCTACTAAATACTGAGCAAAGGGTCTGAATACTTAGGACCAGGTGATATTTCAGTTTTTCTTTTTTAATAAATCTGCAACAATTTCAAAAATTCTTTTTTTTGTCTGTCAATATGGGGTGCTGTGTGTACATTAATGAGGAAAAAAATTAATTTAAATGATTTTAGCAAATGGCTGCAATATAACAGAGTGAAAAATTGAAGGGGGTCTGAATACTTTCCGTACCCACTGTATAAAGGTTTTTCTTTTGATAGTCATAATTGTTGGAACCTTGTTCTGGTGAAATGTTTCATGTTTGACAACTGTACAAAATTTACCACTCATTTTAAATAAATTTGCATCCATTGTTTTAAACAAAACATTGTTGTGGTTTGTTTTATTAAAAACAACTTCACCCTAACAAACAGTGAATTCAACACCTCATGAAGAACATATTTAGTTGAGTCCAATTAAGTATTTAAGTTGGCATCATAATGATGGACGAAATTTTAATTTGAGTTTATATAGAAATTTGGTTTGAGCTAAATACATTTTTTGCTTTTATTCAAGTTTTTAAAAAGGTTAAAACAAACTCAAATGAATTAAGTTTTCTCAAATACTTTTTAAAGTTTGAAAGAACTCAATTCAATTGCTTGTTACCTTGTGACCTAATTTATTTAGGTTGATCCAACAAAATATTTTTTACAGTGTATTTGGATTTTTTTTTTTTTTTTTTTTTAATTTTATTACAATCAATACATAGCAATCAAGTTTTACAAAAAAAAGAATTATGCTAAGAACAGATCGATCCCCACCCTTGAGAGAGAGAGCAAGCCAAACGGTGTAAAATTTAAGGCTTTTAAAAATACCTAAATCAACAAATTCTCTGTGCTTTATAAAATCATTTCAAAATATTACTGATTAGATCCTGCCATGTTTTGAAAAAAGTCTGCACAGATCCTCTAACTGAGTATTTGATTTTTTCCAATTTTAAATAATATAACACATCAGTTTCCCACTGACTTAAAAGAAGAGAGTTTGGGTTCTTCCAGTTTATCAGAATAAGTCTGCGTGCCAACAGTGTAGTGAATGCAATCACAATTTGTTTGTCTTTCTCCACTTTAAGACCCTCTGGAAGAACCCCAAACACAGCTGTTAATGGGTTAGGAGGGATTGTGAGTCCAAGACTGTTATTTGGATTTTTAAAACATTATTGTTGAAATACACAGTCCTGAAAAAGGGACGTTTCTTTTTTTGCTGAGTATATAATGCCTTTCCTATCTATCTATCTATACCATACCATACCATACCATACCATTTTATTTGTTGAGCGCTTATAAGCACAGCATTACAACTGACCGAAGCACTGTACAGTTAAAAAAGAAGCAGGACTAAAACCAAAATATTAAAAACAAACATTAAGATAGAATTAAAACAGAGATACTAAAAACAGGTCAGAGGACCCAATAAAATTGAGAAATAGGAAGAAGCAATTGGAAATGAGACAGGTTAAGAATTAAAAGCCAATGTGAAGAAGTGCGTTTTTAGGCCTGATTTAAATGTGGCGACTGAGGCGGCTTGCCTAACCACTAAGGGTAGGGAGTTCCAGAGCCTGGGTGCACAGACGGAGAAAGCCCTTTCACCACGAGCTTTAAAATGTGCCTTGGGAACAACAACAACAACAACATTTATTTATATAGCACATTTTCATACAAACAGTAGCTCAAAGTGCTTTACATATTAAAGAATAGAAAAATGAAAGACACAATTATAAAACAAAATAAATCAACATTAACATCACATAAGAGTAAGGTTCAATGGCCAGGGGGGACAGAAAAAACAAAAAAACTCCAGACGGCTGGAGAAAAAATAAAATCTGTAGGGATTCCAGACCATGAGACCGCCCAGTCCCCTCTGGGCATTCTACCTAACATAAATGAAACAGTCCTCTTTGGATTTAGGATTCTCACGGAAGGGCTTGATGATGATGATGGTCACGTAGACTTCTTCCTTTTAATCCGTCCATCATTGTTGGAGCATCATGAAGCTTTTAGGAGCAGCTGTTCTGCGGATCTAAGAACACGAAGAGGATTGTGACAATGGAGCAAGACACTCAAACAGGCGGGGGCTAGACCGTTTAGTGCCTTATAGGTTAAGAGGAGTATCTTAAAATCGATTCTGAATCTAATCGGCAGCCAGTGTAGGGTTTTTAAAATTGGTGTAATGTGTTGGCTTCTGCTACTTCCAGTTAGAAGCCTTGCAGCCGCATTCTGAGCCAGTTAGAGTCTAGAAAGAGTGGCTTTACTGATACCATAAAGGCAGGAATTTGAGTAGTCGAGCCGGGACGTAATGAATGCATGGATCACTGATTCCAGGAGGTGGTTAGACAGAATAGGCTTGAGTTTGGCGATTCGCCTGAGATGGAAAAAGCAGGATTTTACTGTGCTGTTGACTTAAGCATCCATTTTCAGGACCGTATCCATTTTGATTCCAAGATTGGAGACAGACGAAGTTACTGGAATGGGAAGAGAGTCGAGGCCAAGGGGTGGGATCCGTTTGCAGTCGGGGCTAAAAACAATGACCTCGGTTTTTGAATCGTTCAGGTGAAGAAAGTTTACAGCCAGCCAGTCCTTAATGTCAGATAGACAGTCGTGAAGAGGTTTGGTGGAGTCAGTTGGCTTGAGGGAGAAATAAATTTGGCAGTCGTCAGCATATAGGTGATATGAAATTGCATGTTTTCTAAAAATTGCACCTAAAGGCAGGATATAGATTGAAAAAAGTAGAAGCCCTAAAATGGAAACCTGGGGGACCTCACATGGGAGTGGGACTGATTCAGATGAAAAATCGTCTAGCATGACTCTGAGAGTCCTGTTACAGAAATATGACCTGAACCAGTCGAGGGCTAAGCCAGATACACCAGCCCAGGATTCGAGTTGGGAGATCATGATGTCGTGGTCGATTGTGTCGAAGGCAGCAGATAAGTCGAGAAGAACCATAATCACGTGGAGTCCCGAGTCCAATGCCAAAAGGACGTCATTTAGGACACATAAATGCGCAGTTTCTGTGCTGTGTTGGGGCCTAAAGCCTGACTGAAAAAGGTCCATTACCTGATGGTCCTGTAGGTGATGAGTTAATTGCTCATAAACTACTTTTTCGAGTACTTTTGACAAGAAAGGTAGTTTAGAGATTGGACGAAGATTAGAGAGAACGGCAGGGTCAAGATCAGGTTTTTTCACGACTGGATGTACAACTGCATGTTTGAAAGCATGAGGAACTATAGCCGAGGATAGACTACTAGTTATGATCTTTAGAACATCGTCTCGAATCACAGGAAACACATCTTTCAGCAGTCTGGACGGCACCACATCGTCCGGAGAGCCCGAAGGCTTCATTGAGGCGACAATTTTTTCCAGATGGGGGAGTGAAATGGGTTCAAAGCTGGTGAGGGAGCCATGTGTAGGAGCGGCTAAATCAACAGAGCCAGAAGAAGAAATGGGGATCTGGGATCTAATGTTCGTGACCTTATCCAGAAAAAATGTGAGGATCTGATTACAAAGAGCAGTGGAGGCAGAAGAGAAAACAGTTGCAGCTGGAGAGAGGACAGCATTTAGTGTTTTGTATAAGACACGTTGATTGCCAGAGTTTTTTGAGATGATGTGTATGCTTTATATAGTGTCTTTCCTATCTATCTATCTATCTATCTATCTATCTATCTATCTATCTATCTATCTATCTATCTGGGCAGCCTAAGGGCCCTAGTGATGGCAGTTACTTGCTGGACCAGAGGCTGGCGCTGTGTTGTAATGATTTGTCTCATCCTCCCTCTGCAGAACGGAAGACTGACAGCCAATCCACCATTGATGTCACTTCCATTGTCCAGCCACCTAGAATCACCCCATCCTACCTGGAACCCTTATGACCAGAAGCCATATTTTTTAAGTTCTGTGTTGGATTCATGTCTGAAAAGATATTACTAACATCTTTGTAAAATGATCGTTTTGTTTTCATTCAGTTTCATTATACGGGATCACAGATGTGCATGGACTGTGCGTGTGTGTTCATGTTGGGGTTTGGGCTCACTGATGCTCGGATATTCATTACATTTTATATATACGTATATCCATCCATCCATCTATCCATCCATTATCCAACCCGCTATATCCTAACTACAGGGTCACGGGCGTCTGCTGGATCCAATCCCAGCCAACACAGGGCGCAAGGCAGGAAAAAAACCCCAGGCAGGGTGCCACCCCACCGCAGGGCACACACACACACACACCAAGCACACACTAGGGCCAATTTAGGATCGCCAATGCACCTAACCTGCATGTCTTTGGACTGTGAGAGGAAACCCATGCAGACACGGGGAGAACATACAAACTTCTTGCAGGGTGGACCCGGGAAGCGAACCCAGGTCTTCTTACTCAAGGCAGCAGCACACATACACACACAGTAGATATATCTAAATATATATATATATATATATATATATATATATATATATATATATATATATATATATATATATATACTGCAAATACAAATATACGTTTGCAAAGAAAACACACTTCCTTGCAAACATAAGTCAGAAGGATCTAAAGCATTAACATGCAAGTCTCATATCTCACAGTAATGAAAGTTGTCCTTGTTTCTGTAATTCTCAGCTGGGTGTTTGTTTCTTTCAGATTCACATAGCATCCTCGGCTCTCTGCAGGAGAGCAGCACTAAGGAAGCTTCAAATTGCGAGAACAATTCTGGAGTCTTTCAAGCAGAGCTTAAAAGCACACAAGCACCCAGCAACAAGCAGCTTTCATAAAATTCAAAGCTGTCTTTGCAGATGGGTGGAGATGCAACATTCTGCACAGATCAGAAATACAGAAGCTGGGAAAAGCCTTCATGTGTTAGAGAAACAAGCATTTAGAAAGAAATGTATTACCATTTATTTTTACAATTATTTGCTTGACAGATGTTTTTATCCAAAGTGACTCACAAATGAGATAAACATAACTGAGTAACATTAGGCCAGGGCCTGTTTGAACAGCAAGTGCAGTAGGACAGGTAACAAAGGTTACTTGCCACAAGTGAAAAGATGTAATAACTAATAAATTACAAACATGTATTAACAATTTATAAAGCAATTAAACTTAATATAACAACAAATCAACTAACATTATGAAAGATCACAGAGTGTAGATGATCCATTCCTCTGACTTGTGTTTGTCAGAAAGTGTGTTTTCAACCAAAGGGCACAGACATTTTCCCATGTCAATCGTCAATGTCCATTAAGATCCGTTAGATTGATTTCAAGTACATCCATTCCTAGTGTGCCTAATAGGTTCTGCAGGATGAAACAACTGATTTTTCATTCATTATTTAAATATGACGGCAAAGCCCTATTTTCAGCAGCCTTCAGTTTCCGATTGGTCCCTTAATTAGTCATGCTTACTATACATGCTAATTGGTTATGAGAGAAACCTTTGTAATTGCATTAGCACCACTGAATCCCTCTTAATCTGATCACTTGCATTGCTAAAGTTCAGTTCTGGGTCCAAAAAATGTCTAAAATGATACAGCTCTCTTAAGAATCATTTCAGTCTATTGCTTTCTAGGAAAATGAAGTTTATTTCTCACAAATGTGTCTGCTACTGTCTTGAGAAAAGAGGACACACTCGATCTAAACAGAGGAGAAAAAGAAAGGGGAAGGTCCAGATGGACAACTGTATGAGAGGATAAGAGCATCAGAGAAACAATCAAACAACAGTATTTATTTCAATAGCACGTTTTCACACAAAATGATTAGCTCAAAATGCTTTACAAGATGAAGAAAGAAAAGAGAAAAATATAAAAATGAGATTAGGCAATACTAAATAACAAAGGATATATAGGGTGGTCCAGATCTAATTATGCAATTTTCATTACGCTATAACTTATTAAGTTTATTACATAGAAAATCACCAGAAAAATCCCGGACCATCAAGAAGTGTGGGAACTGTCGACATGAAGAATCGTCTTCGTGCCGAACTGGAATCGTCCCCGCATAAATCAAATTCAGCCAGGCGATCTGGATCTGCATAATTAGATCTGGACCACCCTGTAGTAAGGTCCGATGGCCAGGAGGACAGAAAAAACAAATGGAAAAAAACTCCACAGGAGAATACAAAATCTGCAGGGGTTCCAAAGCCACGAGACCACCCAACCCCTTCTGGGCATTCTATCTAACATAAATGATCTCAATCAGTCCTTATGGTTTTCAGGCTTCATGAGGAGGAATTTAATTATGATGGTCATGTGGCTCTCTGGCCTTCAATCCATCAATGCAGGAACATCTGCTTTGATCAGGAGGTGGTGGTGGTGCAGATCAGCACCACAGAAAACCGGAAAAAGAACAGAAGAAAAAGTAGGGCTTTGTATGGATTTAGGAATGATAATTCAATGCATGTACAGAATATCAGGGTTACACTAAACTGTAGCTATGAGAAGGCCATGTTAAAGTAATGAGTGTTTAGCAGTTTTTTAAAGTGCTCCACCATATCAGTTATATTGGTCAGCTATTCCAGATTTTGGGTGCATAACAACAAAAGGCCACCTGAACACTTCTTTTAAGTTTAGCTCTTGGAATGATAAGCAGACATGTCCTCAGTTGGCTTCTTAACTATATGGATGCCAAATAGCAGTGCCATCTGTAACAGAGAAAATACCATTCTGGGATGTTAGCCTTAAAGGCAGAGTTTCAAAGAAAAAGGCACAACTGAAACTGGCATTTAAAAAGAAAAAAATTAAATTGGAAAAGTTTGGAATTACCTAGTAATTGACTGTCTAATGCATTTCTCTATTTTTATGATTTCTTTTCACTGGCTCTACTGTATTTTATGTCATAACTAGGGGGCTCTGCTCACCAACCTCCAGGCAGGCTTTGCCGCTCACGTATGGGGAAGCGGATGTACAATTTAAACAGATTATTATTTTTATGGGAATTGTTACATATGCATAATAGAGCTAACTATTTTACATTACAACGAGTAATTAAGCAAAGTAAAAAATAGTCCAACATAATAAATTGAAAGTAAATTATGTTTCATGTTGCGTTAGAGGTATTCGTTCTGTTATACGTTTTCGTTTTGTTTGGCTTTGATATTAACATTCAAATACTTTTTAAACTTACACTTTTACTGTAAAACTTCAGTAAAAACAATATTTAGAATGAACTTTTTGTCAATATCGCATTGAATTTTGATTCTGTTTGGACTTACATCGTGACAACGCAACGTATAACTGCCCATGAGTGAATATCAATTTTTTTTCCTCTCTAATAAATAAACCGAGTTTTTTGAATGTTTGTCCCTTGTGATTTGTTAATTGTCATAGCAAAAAGTTTTCTAACGGCAAACTGTAAATGTTTTTAAATGAATGGCATATCAAGGTCTCCTGTGGTGTCTAATGTTATCCATGAAAGATGTACTACATTACCTCTCTTGTCGGCTGTTAAAATTTTACGTGTCAGAATTACTCGACCAATTTTGAATACAACTAATCTTATCCTATTGCATAGCCCATTACACAATAATATTACGATACATCCTTCTTTCAACAGTAATTTGTGCGTTGTAAGACCGGACGTTGTCAATGGTTGTAGATATTCTTTGGGATATTGTAAGTTGATGTTTTCTTCTTCTTGCACAATCACCACCAACTGTTTCAGCATAGTCTATTGATATGCATTTAACCAATTTGCTGTGTAACCGATTGACAATTTTCACGTTAATCCATTTGACTTTTTCGTTTCTTGGTGCTAGGTTTGCCTGCGTACTCATTTCTTTTGTTGGGATGAAATTCTTCATTACGATTTGGACATAATAAGTCTTTTATTGGGAACTTAAAGTGAGGAAAACGTAAAAAAATTATAAGAGCTGAGAGCGCAGGAACTGTGTCTGACAAAAGCATTTGCACGAATGAGATGTGAGAGGGCCGTGTGCGTGGGCCGTTAACCGGAAATGGTTGAGAGGAGGGCGGGACTTGAAAAAATCTCTTGGCAATAGTCTTGTCTCAAGATTTTCTTTTATAATTGAGAGATGTGTTTCATGCACATTATAAGTCAGGTGAGAGGGTGCTGCACTGGTCAGTCCCTTACACCTTTGGGGTCTTGGATTTAAATCCCAGCCTGGGCACTCCGCTTGTAGAGAGTACTGTATGTGTTCCTCCCAAGTCTGAGTGAGCTTTCATCCACCTTTTATCCCAAAAATGTGTATATCCCGTTAATAGACAGTCACTTATTTTATAGACCCATTACTTCCTGATTCCTTAATACCTGATGTGGGTACGGAAATATGAACAATATTCACCAACCCTTTGGTCACTTCATTGGCTCCCTATTCACCTCCATATTGAATAGAAACTCTTTTCACCTTCCGTATTGAATACAAACTCTGTTTGCTCACTCATCAGTGTATTCATGGAAATGCTCCACAGTATCTTAAGGAACTCCTTATATTACAATCCATTGCAAGAAACCTCCGTTTTGCAAAAACCCACCGTCTTCGCCCCCCCTATGACCAAACTTCATACAATGGGTGACGAAGCCTTTGCAGTTGCTGCTCCACGGCTCTAGAATGTCCTACCAGAGAGCCTGATAACACAGCAGATTATGGGCTGTTATAAAAAAACAGCTAAAGATTTTTCTATTTAGGAAAGATGTCACTACTTACTGTTGTTTTATCTTTGTTTTTATTTTGTCTTGTCTTTGTTAATTTTTTTTTATGTAGCACTTTGAGATTTACTACAAATGTATAGTGCCTTATAAATAAAATGTATTATTATTATTATTATTATTATTATTATTCCATTGTAGGATTATGGCCAGCATCATTAGCTGCAAGGCAGGAACAATCCAGCCTGAAACTGCAAGGAAAATTCACTCATATAAGACCATTTTATCAACTGCCAAGATGTATAAAATGTATAACTTTGAGGTAATGTTGAAGAAAAGTAGGTATACCCTGACACAGAAAGAACGCACAAACTCCACAAAGACAGTGGCCTCATTTAGGAGTGAGACATTAGCCGCTTTTCCACTGCATAGTACGGCACAACACGGTTCAGTTCAGCTCACTTTTGCGGGGCTTTCCACTGGGAACAGTACCTGGTCCTTTTTTTAGTACCACCTCAGCCGAGGTTCCAAGCGTGCCGAACCGTTACCAAAATGTGACGTGTAAACTCTGCTGGTCACTGATTGGCCGGAGAAAATCGTCATTACTGCGTCACTGGCTATTCTTTTCTTTAAAGGTACAGACACGCGGAAGTTTGAAAGTTCTCCAGCCACTGAGTGTTTGTAAAACCGGGAACAATCACATCCCACCACTCTGAGGCACGGTTAAATGTCCAAACAGATGGTCTGTTGCGGCGACCTTTTTGCAAAATGTGGAAGATCTGTAATATACAGAATCAGCATTTTAATGTTACACTGGCAGTTAAGTTCATTTTATGCTTTGCAACAGTGATAAAAGTTAGCTAGTGATGTGCTTTTTTTAGATGCTTAACCTTGAGCGTCATCGAGCTAAAGTGTTGTCGTTGTCTGCGTGTTGTTGTAAAAGTTCCACGGTGTCACGGCAGTAGAGGCGGCGCAACTATAACGACACGTGAATAATCCCGCCCACTCTAAAGCGGTACTAAACTGCAGTCGAAACGCAAACCGAGCCGAACTGAGCCGAACCAAGGTGAGCTGTACTGAACCGTGTCGTGCCGTACTATGCAGTGGAAAAGCGGCTATTATGCCTTCCAGTCCAGGTTCTCAGGGGCTGCTGAAGCCTGTCCCAGATTGCATTGGGCACAAGGCAGTAACAAACCCTGGAGAGGGGGACAGTTCATCACAGAGTGACCACACACACATACAACCACACATCCCCACGAAGTGACTACCATATAGCGCCTGGATGGGGGTTGGCAAGCGAAGTGAGCAAGGGACAGAGCCCCCTAGTTATTTTATAAAATACAGTAGAACCATTCATTCATCCATCCTTTATCCAACCCTCTATATCCTAACTACAGGGTCACAGGGGTCTGCTGGAGCCAATCCCAGCCAACACAGGGTGCAAGGCAGGAAACAAACCCCAGGCAAGGTGCCAGCCCACTGCAGGGCGCACACACACACACACACACACACACCAAGCACACACTAGGGACAATTTCAGATCGCCAATGCACATAACCTGCATGTCTTTGGAGTGTGAGTGCAAACCAGAGCACCCAGAAGAAGCTCATGCAGACACAGGGCATGCAAATGCCACACAGGGAGGACTCAGGACACAAACCCTACTAACCACAGTGCCACCTTATATGCCATAATTGGTGCCCTATAAAAACAAATGAGGTCAGAATGGACTTTTGCCTTCTTCAGCAATACAGTAGAGGAAAGACAGGGAATGAGATAAGATGTGTCTCAACCGATGTAGTGGGCTGCTTGAGCAGTCTGCATCATCGTTACTTAATGTGGGCATGACAAATTCATGAAAGTGATCAGCAATTGATCAACAGTGAGATTAAAGAAATGCTACCTTGTCTTGGAGCTTATCTGCTTATGTGGAGAAAAAAAAAACATAAATCAGTTAATTTATCCCTTTGAGTAACAGCTAATAACTGACTTAAGAAGGGGATTTGGACACTTGCAGACATCTAGAAATTAGATTACAAATATAAAAGAAGCAAAGCTGCACAGTAATTAATCCCAAATGGTTAAAAATTGAGAAAAAAAACCCAAATCCAGTCCACCCAGGGACAATATGAGCTAATAGCCGATGTTTTCTTCAGTGTCTCCATATTACCAACAGACAGCATAAATAAGTACGGTTGTTTGCTTAGTCCTCTTTAAGTCTGTGTTTGATGAACGTTTGGAGATTGAGCTATGAATTTTAATGGATTAAAAGATGGAAAAACTCTGTGATTGTGTTGGGGGGCTACTTGTATGTGGGAAAACCATTCAGTCATCGTGGCAGTTCACAGTGTTCAATAATGAAGCAATTTACTCTCATAAATTAACTCAAAATGTATCTGTTCTTTTCACTTTCTACATATTATGATCAGGAATTTGTCCCTTTTTGCATCAATAGCGGAGTTGTTCCCATCCATAAATTTCAGTTAGTTTAGATTTTGGTTGCTTCCTTTTAGAACAACATTTGAAAGATGATCTCAGAATATAAAATAAGTTTTATCCTAAAGCAACGTACATATAATACAGGGTGAGCCAAAATGAAGTACCCCATTTCTCAAGGTCATTGCGTGAGGTAGAGGCAGCCGAGTGGGTTGGGGTGGGGGTCCTTTGATAGGCAATCCCTTGTGATTTCCAGTCAGCCACATGCCTTGGTGCGCACCGTGCTTTTGCTATCGAAGCGTTCTCCAAAAACAACGAATCCACCTTCACTACGCTACGCACCTCCCGAACGCACTTCAGCGTTCCTCCTAACGGTGACGTCTCAGATCGGAAAACAATTCTTCTGTGGGTGGCTCAATTTAGACAGACGGGTACAACATTGAAGATAAATCTCCAGGGCATCCTCAGACTGTACAAACTCCAGAAAGCATCCAAGCTGTAATGTATCAATTTTGCAGTCTCCTGGACGTTCAACCTGCTTCTGCCGTTGGCATTTCCAACACGTCTTTGAGGACCTTCATTTCCATCGTCACGCACGCGCGCATAGGGAGCCGCGGAAAGACCCGACGAGCCTCGTATCACATCAGGCCAGGGGATCAAGGCGAGGCACTAACCTTTCTTTCTTTTGTTCCCACAGAAAGACAGATTCATCGACGCCATAAAGTCCCGGAGGCCTGGAAAACAACATGTAGCCACTTCCGCATTCCATCCCTTCCTGGTCCCCCAGCGATGACGTCAATCCTCCCACACACCACTTCGGTTCCCTTCCAGCATGCCGTTCAATTTCTGGTCCCTCCTTATTTAAGTTCCCCCCTGCAACTGAGACTGTGAGATGCAATGACCTGTTGTCAGAGCATGGTGCCTGTGAATACTAACAGTGATTTTTTTTGTTCTTTACAGTATACGGGGACGGAAACCCCAAAACTTGATCTGTCTTTGTCTCATTATTACACCATCCATGCAAAATGATGGTAGTGCAGGACCTCACTGAGAGAGACTGGAAGAGCCATAGAGAGTTGTGTGTGAACATTCTACAAACTGTTCACCGAGATGCCATCGTCACATGCAGCAATGAGACACATTTCCATTTGAATGGCTGCATAAATAAGCAAAGTTTTCGCTATTGGACTGAAACTAACCCTCGTGAACTTCATCAGAGACCCCTGCACAGTGAGTGTGTTACAGTTTGGTGCACTATTGCAGAATTTGGCATTGACCGTTGACCGGTAGCAACCGGTGACCATTGCGACCTTTTTGAGGAGAGGGTAGCAACGGTCACCGTCACTTCAGAACGTTACATTGAAATGCTAGAGAACTTTTGACGGCCCCAGTTAGAAGAAATGTGGTGGATGCCTGGTTTCAACAGGATGGAGCAACAGCTCATATGGTGTGAAGATTCAGGCAAGCTTTATAGGAGATGTTTCCAGGGAAGCTGATCTCTCTGCACGATGGTGTCGGGTGGCCTTCACATTCGCCTGATCTCGCTCCGTGTGATTTCTTCTTCTGAGGCTATGTCAAGTCGAAGGTATACACACACCGACCTCAAAACCTTGAAGTCCTCAACAATGTCATTCGCCACAAATTTGCCACTATTCCCCTTGAAATAGCTGAATGAGTCAGGCGAGCATTCACAAATCGTCTTGAAGAGTGTATCACTAATGATGACCACCACCTTGAAGACATCATTTTTAAAACACAGTGAAAAAAATTTATTTTATATACCCTTTCTTTTGTAGTATTTAAATTTATTTGAATTTGTGTTTTTGTAGAATAAACGTTTGAAATGTGGTACTTCTTTTTGGCTCTCCTTGTACATTCACTTGAAATTGATGAAGGAAATTCTTTCCACAGTAATTGCTTTGTTAGATTAAAGCACAGAATTTGACATCATTGACCTTTTTGTTTTATTACATAGGCTGGAAACTGACATGTGCGGCATGGTGGTGCAGTGGGTAGTGCTGCTGCCTCGCATCGCAGTTAGAAGACCTATGGGTTCGCTTCCCGGGTCCTCCCCACGTGGAGTTTGCGTGTTCTCCCCGTGTCTGCGTGGGTTTCCAAAGTCCAAAGAAATGCAGGTTAGCGATTCTGCGTTGGCAATTCTAAATTGTCCCTAGTTTGTGTGTGTGTGCCCTGTGGTGGGCTAGTGCCCTACCCGGGGTTTGTTCCTGTGTTGGCTGGGATTGGCTCCCTCAAGACCCTGCGTTAGGATATAGCAGGTTGGATAATGACTGACTGACTTCAACTCTCAGTGGTTTGAATGTTGTGGCTGATCAGTGGATTTGCCCCAATATATCAAAGTAGCTACGGTTTGGGGTTACTGTGAAAAGCAAAGCATTTTCTTTGATGTTACATGAGTAGACAACTGGTAGGAATGTACTTCTGGGAAAACCAAGCACTACCTCCCAGATTCCTCACCACCATTATGAGTGGTAATTACAATTTAAGGTGCAGTCCTTCATTAAATACACAACTTAAGATGGCACAATCGCCTACCAGAAGTGACAAACAATAATCAGATTATACAAGATCAGAGCCCCCATTAAATGGCGCTGCCCTTTAAGTGACAAATGGTCTTGACTTGTAAAGCATTGTCTAGATGAACTTGTATAAAGGCCATGGCACAGTGTCCAGAGAACATCTGCTAATGTCTGCCCTTGTGCTTTCCACTATTTAATTTTGCTGCACTGTATTTTCTTCCCATTTAAAAGCAGATAAATGTGACAGACAGCACTGGAGAAAAACAACTCCATCTCTCGGCAAACAGGGATTAGGTGAGGGTGGCACAAGGCCACCTGGCTTAATGTTCTAAAGATCAAACAGCCGGCTGATTGCCTGTAATTAGCAGCAAGAAGAAGAATTAATGGAGATGGGTGGCAGTAAACTGGTGTTACCGGGAAAGAAGGGAGAGCATAACCAGAAAAGAAGAAATGCCTCACTTTAAGGAAAAGGAGTAAAACAAAATGAAAACAATGCATTTTGGGGAGATTATGCTAAATAAACTTGTCATTTCTTCAATGTCATAGTTATGCAATTTATTCTGATGTGGGCTGTGATGGCAACATGTTGAGCAGGACAGATCAGGCCACCTTATGCTCATTGTCTTTTTCCAATCCCTCTTGGCGAATTCCGAGATGCTCCCAGACTGCTCAAGAGGTCTAATGTCCTCAGTCTGTCCTGGGCCTTCTCCAAGTGGGCCATGCCTGGTATGTCTGCTTGCAGGAGGCGTCCACTGGCACCCTAGCTACTCTGCCTGGAAGACCTCTTGGAGGTTATCACATTTTATTGTGATATAGCACTGATTCGAATGGATTCATTTTGTCACTGATTAGTAGAACAAGACTCTTTACTGTCTTTATGAGAACAGAAGAGCTTTTTGGTCTAAATTAATTACAAATAGAAAGTACAAAATAATTAATAACACTTGTATTTACCCCCTTAAAGTCAGTGTTTAGTAATGTCCAGTGATAAACACACCGTTTAGTCTGATGGCCAAAAAGTTCCATGTTGCTCTTATTAAACAATAGATCCTTTCTCCAGTGGCCTTCAAAATCTCCAGTGTGCCACCTGGAAAACTCTAGCTGAGATGTCCTTTAATTTTTTCCTCTTTGTTAGTCTTCCATAAATCTATGACTGGTGAAGCACAGTTGTTGTCTACATGGTCTCTCCGATTTCATCCATTGTAGGTTGTAGCTCCTTTAGAGTTCTCACAGTCGGCTTCCTTGACTTGTCTTCTTCAGATTTTAGTTACCGGTCTACGGTCTGCCATACTCTTTCCATTTCTATCCATTTCTGGATATTAGCAACTCCATGAAAAGCACAAGTCAGAGGATGGAGACAAGAAAAAATCACTGAGCACCAAGTAATTTGTCTCTCCTGACTATGTCATGCTAATCCAAATTGATTTCAAAATGCCTTGCTAGTATATGATAACGTTGTAGTGAGCTCTTCCTCAAATGTGCACTGCATTAACACTATAATATCCAACCTCAGTCTAAGTACAAAACCCAGACAAAATAAATGCGAATAATGTAATTACCATTTCACCTCTAGATGTGCACTGTATTAAAACTGTAACAAAAAGATTATAGATTAAATTAAAAATATGCACAAAGTTGCACTAATATGAATAATTTAATTACAATTTCCAAGCAGCCATAACATAAATCTGTCAATTCAGCACTGTTCTTCTGAGACCATAAATATGGCCTTATTAAATGTTAGAGCAATAACCAACAAGATGTTTTACATCAACAATCTTATTAGTGATTGGAAAATTGACTTCCTGTCATGCATGTGTGCTTGGGAGTCATTCAAAGGAACCAGGAAATGACAATTCCATGCCAGGCCAGGGGACAATGGGGTGCACTGAACCTCTCTCTTTTCTCTCCACAGACCAAACACAAGAAATCCTTCCTGTCCCGGCCCTGAGGACATCACTTCCTGTGAACCAGCTATAAAAACCCCTCATTCTCCACACTTAAACAGTTCTGTTTTGGACTCTAACCAGTACACATTGTACTCTACTTTAAAGCCTTTTGCAGCCAGGGAAACTATACGGGTGGCTGCCCCAAACCTTTACATTAAGTGAAACTTGGCTCACCTCGAATCTGCACCTAGCAGAAAGGCGGAAGTTTAGTAAATATTCACTTGAGCTGGATAAAGTATACAAATGTGAGCTGTGGTTATTCAATGAGTTTTTCAGTCTCTACGTATTGTGAGTGTATAGATCTCCAAATATAATGCTTCTTTCATTGAGGAATTCTCAGTCTTAGTGTCAATTATAATAACTAACTATGACAGGTTCCTAATTGTTGGCGACTTTAATTTTCATATCGATAACCCAATGTGACCCTAAAGCAAAAGAATTCATGAGCCTCCTGCACACTTTTGATCTGAGCCAATCTACCCATGGGGGGGATGACACATTGGATTTAGTGATTACTAAAGGAGTAAAAGTTAATGCTAGGCAGATCATGGATATCAGTTTATCAGATAATTTGTTCATATTATTTAATGTAGAAATACTGATAGCTACAGCTAATGAGAAGCGTATTGTTAAAAAATTATGTTTTGATACATCTGCATCTTCAAAGTTTGCTAACATTCCAAACAACCAGTACGTTTGTTGTGCTTACTACAATAGTGATAATAATGTAAATAGTTAGGTGGAAAATTTGAACGCTAAAGTGAGAGCTGCCGCTGACATAGTCATTCCTGAAAAGACAATTAAAAAACCCTCCTAAAAGACAATTAAAAAACCCTATTTTACTGTGGAAGACCTGAAAGTGTCTGATTTAAAGAGAACATGCCAGAAAGCTGAGCCTAAATGGAGAAAACTAAATTGATAGTTTACTATGAAATATCATAGGCTAAAATAATAGAAAATAACAACATAGTCCATCAGGAGAGGTTGTGCTACTTCTCTAAAATTATAAATAATGATCCCGGTAATCCAAGACTTTTATTCTCTACCATTGATCATTTGCTAAACCCTGATCACTCAACGGAATGGCTCCAAAAATTACAATTTAAACTTGTGAGGCATTTGTTATATTTTCTTAACAAAAAAAAATATTAGAAATAATATAGTACATCCCCACCAAAGCTGATCCTATTAAATATAAATTTTGTTTCATATAGACTTTCCTTTCTTCATCTTGTAAAGTACACTGTTTGTATGAAAATGTGCTATATAAATAAATGTTGTGGTTCTATGTAACAAGTGTCCAATCGTGTTGTTTACAGGACATCTGCTGATTTCTTAGTAATCTTTTAGTACATTTTGTGTATTACATCTTTGTCTTTATCTGGTTTCCTGATGTGCTTGAACAGGTTTCTGACATTTATTAACCTTTTATGCTATTTCTTTACGATGAAAGCTATATTACCCTAAAATTATTCTTTCACGCCCATCAACCCCAATGTTGGTAGCAGCTTTCAAGTAAATCCAAATACTGCTGCAAGAATTATTACAAGAACCGCAAAGTACAAACATATAACCTCTGTCTTAAAGTCCTGACATCAGCTCCCGGTTAGGTTTAGTGCAGATTTCAAACTCTTCTTTTCAACATATAAAGTCTTAGAAGGCCTGAGGCCCTGTTTACTTATCTGAACTTACCATTACTTACAAACCTGAGCGCACATTGAAATCTAAAGATGCTGGCTTGATTTTGATTCCAAGTATTAACAAAATAACAGTGGGAAGTTTAACTTTTAGTTACAGGGCTGTGGAATGGTCTGCTTACTACTATAAGAGGTGTCCCTTCAGTCTCAGCTTTTAATTCCCAGCTGAAGATTCACAATGACAAGAGCTGCTGATTAGCTGTGCATAATGCATCTCTGTTGTTAATCATCAGTACTAAAATATATGCAATACGACCTTTAAAAACTGTTACTAACCCACTTCTATTCTGTTTCTCTTCTTGGTATCCTCATGTACTGTAGCACTTGGTGCCACTGCTCTACTTCCAAGTTGCTTGCCTGCCTATGGAAAAGTCATCTGAGATAAAGGAGCACTGGAATCATTAGGTAGAAGTGTCTTTTCATCTGATTGACTGGCCCAGCAATGACTCACCTGTAGAATGGCCAACGGGGGGAGGCGGCTTGTTGGCTGAGGTCTCAAGGAATCTGACTTTGTTTGGCTCGTCTGCATTCTGGTCGTGGTTCTACAATTAGGTGATGGACAGATGTTATTTTTCATGTATTTTCATTAGTTTCTACTATGTTTTTGATGTATTTGAAGAAATCTGTATCTTCATATGTGATAGTTCTGTATTTAGTTAGTAGATCATCTCGTCTTGCATTTTGCCTTGAGAGTTGTCATGGAGCTCTTCTTCTCCACTTGGTAAGGAGTGCTGTGCAAGAACAAAGTAGTTTGTACTGTTGTGTTGTATTTCTGAGGTGTCCACCCAGCTCTGTGAAGAGGATTACTTGTGTTCTGCCTTGTGTACTGTACAATATTTTCCCAATTTTTTGACACCGATTGTATGCCCAACCTACCTGGGAATGGGTCTCTCTGTGAATTGCCTTTCCCAAGAATTTTTCCATGTTTGTTTGTCCTACAAAATTTTTTTTTGGAAGATTGCTCTTGTATTTTTAAGGTGTCAAAGCCTGGTGGCTGTCAAAAGTTTAGCCCTTTGAGGCTTTCATTGTGTGATGTTAGGCAATGCGAGAAATAAATTGCTGCTGTTGATTAGTAGTAAAGGATTGGAATAATAAAAGTCGCATAAGAAAACATAGATATGGCAGAAGTGCTCAATTGGCTCATCTTGGTCCAGAGAAACAGCCTTACTCAAATGTCCCCCATTTTGTTTAGTGACTGTTTGCTGTGATGTTTCATTCAGAACTGGCAGGTGAACAATTCAAACTGTTGTTAACAGACACATTCTACTGGGTCGGCCAGCACGTAAAAAGTTTACCACCCCAATAAATCCATTAAATAATTTTGATAGATTCCACATACAGTAAGTGCTGTCTGAACGTGAATGTCTTCTTCTGATTGTGCAGCTTTCTTTTCCTTCTCTTTGTCACTCAGTCTTGCATTTGATCACCATGCAGAAATTGAAGTTTCAAATTCACATGCTTTTGGGTCCACTTACTGGCCTAATGGCTTGTCAGGCCAAATGACTGATTAGTAGAAAGGTGCAGGTGCTTCATGGAGTCTGTAATTTTTATTTTTCATTTCACTGAGGGGCCAGCAAGTGAGGTCAGGTCTAAACATGAAAGTCCATTAAAGAGATGAATGTGAGAGCACGAAATATAATGATTTATAAATAGCTTCACCATAGAAAGACGTCTACTCTAGCATAATAGAAGGCAGGCACCTGGCAGTCTCGTTAGGAATTTTTAATTAAGATTTGCTTTAGTTCAGCCAGACGGGTCACTTAAGTGTTGTTCGTAAATTGAGCAGTGGTACAGAGTAAAAAAGTCTAATTGTTATGAGACATGGAGTGGTCTTAGGATTATTGCAAGTAACCAAAAAGACCAAGACATAAATTCTTATCCAAAGTGGAAACCAAAGACAGAAAAGGATCAAAACTGAGAGAACAGAATGAATCAGGTAACCAAGAATCAAAAAGCAAGCTGTTAATTAGAAATCTTTGGAAAAATGAATGGGATAAACCAGACAACAAAACTAACGCTAGGGCCCGCACTAAGGAGAATTAAGTCATAGTGTAGACAGTAAGGGATACGCACTGTAAGGCTTTTCCACTTCTGTATTGTCATATCTGTGGCATGATGAAGGAAGCTGCATATCAATGATATTGTGTAAGCAAAACAGTATTAGAAATAAACTGCCATTATATATGGTATTAAAATATAAGACATCAGACATGTAGCTGCATTTACCCAAAATTAGCAAAGATCTGCCGCTTTAGTTTGCTTCATGGGATTCTGGCAATAGCTTGATGCATTGAAATGATTCCACAGACAGAATATTGTTGTTTTTAAAAGCTTTAGTAAAAAATCAAGGTAAAACAGTTCACACAAAAAAATGATATAGCAAAGTAAAAAAAAGTTCTTGCTTAAGAAACATTCTGTTTAAAGTTTATATGTTGTCACACATGTGCATGTAGGAGGAAGCTGAGTGGACCAACTGGAGGTAATTACCTGCCAGGCCAGGGGGAGGCAGGGTGCACTAATCTGACTTCTGATATCAGTTGAGGCCAAATACGTGAAAACCTACCAGATGCACCATCAATGACATCACTTCCGGTCCCATAAGGAGGCCATCATCCTGCCGACTACGCCACTGTGAAATGAACAGCCTCGACACACACAAAAAGGTTTGGGACAGCCACCCATCTATTGTCCCTGGCTGCAATTGTTTTTTTTTTGAAGCACTCATGTGCATTGATTTGAGTCCTGAACTGAACTGTCTCGATCTGGGAGATGATGGCGGCTATAAAATCCAAAACCAGAAGTGACAACGTCCATGACGCCAAAACTGGAAGTGACTTTGTCTGTGGCACCGGAACCGGAAGTGACGTCATTGATGGTGCGTCTGGTTGGTTTTCCTGTATCTGGCCTGCAGAGATAACAGAAGTCGGATTAGTGCACCCCGCTACCCCCTGGTCTGGCAGGTAATTACCTCCACTTGGTCCACTCAGCTTCCTTCTCTCACATGTGTGACAATATCTTGTGTCATTCTTTAACTTTCCTCATACAGTTGAACCATTTCTAAACAGTCAAAACTGTTTGCCTATCCCATTAACAAACTGCAAATGGGTTTTTCAGTCCATGTTAGCAATGAGCAAAACACATTGACTTAATGAACACACTGTACTGCAGATATAGCTAAGAAAGTTCTATCTCATGTTAATGTACATGGGGTGAAAGGCTATACCATAATCTATTTTAGTACATAAAACAATGAGACATCAGACAGAGGGGCTTCTGTTCTATTTGTGAGGTTTAAAACACATGGGCCACTTATTCCTTCTCGCTATCTTCTACGCATTGTACTTCCGAAATCAGCATTCATTGGTTGGTCAGCACTTCTGTATACCCTGCCTGCTCCTCCAGGTTGTGGTGCTGTGGACTACTTGGTCTCAGTCGTTGGCTTTGTCACATTAGGTGGTTGTATTCACGAGGCTGCGCATCACCAACTGACCCCTACTGGCTAAGATTACACGACCAAAAATCTTTGGAAAAGTCATCTAATATGATATCAGCTTTACTCGTCACTGGCAACCCAACCCAAGACCTGCCATATACCTAGAAACCAAATTTTCTTAGTGGAAGATACACAACATTCAGGTGAATTTTCTTTCACTAGAGATCTTTATTTTAATACGAAATGAAAGACAGGTAATGCATGAAAACATTTCCAGACAGAAACTAAATGCCTTTCTCTTGTGTCAATTAGAAAAATTCTGCTAGAAGCTGGAAACATTTTGCAATTTTTTTTTATTTATTTTTTTTTTTGCAAGGCAAATCCCAGAGTTTCGCTGCAACTTTTTACGCAAATCATTTTAATCATCATTAATCATGATGTTGTAGAGGTGTATTGTAACTGCTTTGCGTTGCTGCATTGGTCTATTGAGAGTGCTGAAAAGTTGTAGTGATTCTCCTAGGTCAGGGGTCCTCAATCCCAGTCCTGGAGAGCCATAGTGGCTGCAGGTTTTTGTTCTGACCTGGTTGCTTAATTAGAAAGCAATTCGTGCCAATAAAGCACTAACAAGCTATGAAATTAAATTAACTCTGCTATGTCAGGTCATTCTCATATCCTAGATTTTCTTTCCCTTTCTATCATGCAAATGATTTGAAGGCTAAAATGGACGAGTAATTCTCAGTCCTTCACTTTTTTCTCTTCATTTTTCTTCCAAGTATTTAATTAAACCCAATGGTGCAGATAAATACACACAGGTGTAAATGTAAATAAGCTAAATGGAGAAATGCTGCTCTCTCTTGTCATTTGCATGTTATTGATAATAAGGAGCAATTAAAATAGCTGTTTAAGACAAAATTAAGCAATAAGGGCTCAAAATCACTAAAGTGAAGCAGAAGTGTTACTTTAGCAATACGTGCTTTTTATTAAGCAACTGGGTTGGAGCAAAAACCTGCAGCCACGGCGGCTCTCCAGGACCGTGATTGAGGACCCCTGGGCTAGGAGTCAATAGTGATCCAATGCTTTAATATAGTGCCTTTTTTAATGCTATTATCCCAAAGTGCTTCACTGAATTCACATAATTAGTGGCAAGTTCTCACAGAAGAGACAGTGATGGGGAATGACATTGTGACCTTTGTGGCTTTATATGCTTCCTTTCATATCAAATACCATTTTACAGCGGTACTTCTCCTCTTACCAAGATGTTACCACACCTCAATTAACAATTTAAGTCAGCAAATGTATCTAACAATTAAAAATTCTACAGTAGCTCTGTACATAAAGAGATTGGAAAAGCACTATATGATAGATAGATAGATAGATAGATAGATAGATAGATAGAAGGCAGAGTGGTGGCTCTGAGGCTAGAGATCTACACTGGCAATCAGAAGGTTCCCGGTTTGAATCCCGTAAATGCCAAAAGGGACTCTGCTCTGTTGGGACCTTGAGCAAGGCCCTTAACCTGCGATCTGAGTAGTGAGAAAAGTGCTATATAAATGCAAAAAATTATTATTTATTATTATACTGTAGATCGATAATATGGTGGACAGCCTGACTGTGTAGACTGACTGTGTTAAATAATATTTTTTTAATATATATTAATAATCATTAACATTATTATAATACTGCGGTGGGTTGGCACCCTGCCCTGGATTGGTTCCTGCCTTGTGCCCTGTGTTGGCTGGGATTGGCTCCAGCAGACCCCCGTGACCCTGTATTCGGATTCAGCGGGTTAGAAAATGGATGGATGGATGGATTATTATAATACATGTGTCTGTCATATAATTGTTTAACCTCATAATGATTAATGATTAATTTTCTATGTAAAGCAGACATCTGTCAAAGTTAAAAAAAAAAACAACTTTAAATTAAACAGATCTTAGCAACACTGAAAGAAATGGGTGAGATCATTTAAAAACCGGGCCAACCGTACAGCTTTCAGGAGTACAAAGATCACCCAAGGAGACTTTACAGGTGAGCTGAATGACGGCACCTTGAAAGGCTTCTTCTAATTAAGTTACGGAAAAACAGTCACTAGGCTCTCTGTGGTAATCGGATTTCTAGGCTAGGCGAGCTCAGAACGGTGCTGCTAATTGATATTGAGGTTAGTGGGTAAACAGATCGAAAGGGGCCGCACTCTGGCTGCCGTTCACTGGGGCTGTTTAAGGTATTCAGTCTGAGTTACGTCCAGGGAGTTACAGCTGCAACGGTTTTCTAAGAAAGTGCTGTGAAGAGACGCCTCTAAAAGCACACGTAGTGCAAATTGGGCACAATACGACTCAACATGCACACAGCAAAGACGTGAGAAAATGAAAGGCAATCCTTTTAATTTGATATCTGACACCAGTTAATCTTTACATTATGTGGCATCTTGCATGGCCAAATATGTCAAAATGCCAAATGCCAAAATACATAGATAGAATGAAATTATATAACACAGAAGATAACAGTGAAAGACAACCAAATAAGAGATAGATAGATAGATAAATAGATAGAATGATATGAAAGGCACTATATGATAGATAGATAGATAGATAGATAGATAGATAGATAGATAGATAGATAGATATTGTATGTGGACTAATTTAAGTAGGTTTAAAAAACAACAGACCGCATAGAATGATATCTTTAAACTGAAAGGTGCTATACATCATAAATTGAAAAAAACACTTTCTAAGTTGCTTTGGATACTAATGATTATGACAAAAGTAGTATAGTTGCAAAGTACATTTAATGCATGAGTTACGTAGCTCATTTTCCAATGTAATTCAAATTGCTCTGCAAAGCACCATCACTAACAAAGGCGCTATATCTACAATAAAGGTTGGTTGATTTGTGTTTTCTAGTCAGTTTTTTGAGTGCTATGCAAGTTTCTTGTGTCCAGAGTTTGCACATCAGGACTGAGCTTCATTCTGTCGTATTGTATCACATTTTACCCTACACTCTATTTTTTAAATGATGTTTTATGTGTGAGCATTGAAAACTATAGGCAATATTTGAATGTTATCCCATCTGCTTATGACCAATAATTTTAGATCTTTAAAATCAGTTTTGCAGCAGAACTTTAAAAGTCTCCAATTGTAGGGTGAGTCTTGCCCTCTTTGCGCTTTCTTGCTTGTTGGTCCTTACGGCACGACTACTCCCTGACCTTCATTTTAAACACGCTTGGACTGTTTGATTCCAATGACTGACTGAAAAGTGAATCCGCGGATCGGCTTCAGCTCTGCTCCTGAGCTGTCCTGCCCTGCTTTTTATTACCTTTGGATAAGTTATGTCATATTGTGCCTGCCACCTGCTGGTTTAGGTGCCTCTAATATGCCACAGTTTACTGTAATTGCTGCCTTTCAGCCAGTTGTTAGAATGTTGCTTTTCAGAAAGTGAGGGCTTTGAATGCACACAAAACCAGCAGCACAGCAGGAAATCTCAACAGGCTCGGCTGTCTGTCACCGACTGTCTCTGCCTCTGGCCATGTGACATTTTGACACTGGATAAAATGGAAACAGACAATGGCAGTGGGGATTTCTGAAAGTTGCATGCTTCTTGGACACAGGGTCTGCACATCAGGACAGCCAGTGTGTTAAAGTGCCAATGTGGGGTGAAGTCTGCCTAGACTGAGTGTTTAGTAATAATCAGTATAGAATGGAGGGCGTAGGGGTGATTGGACCATTAGGGTCAAGTGACCATAATATAATACAACTCTCAGTGTTTTGGAAGAGCACAGATGCACCGACCAGAACTGTTAAGTTTAACTTGGTGGGGAAAATTCTGAGCAGATGTAGGAAAGTCTAAGGAGGATAGAGTGGGATAAGCTTTTAAGTGTGGAGACAGTCTAGGAGCAGTGAAACTTTGAAGTTTGAAATTGTTTTACATATAATGCAGGAGAAGTACATCCAAAACATGTGAATTAGTAGGAAATGTAAAAAAAAGTGGGATAATAAGGATATAAAAAGGAAGCTGCAAAGGAAAACACAGATGAATAAGACGTATAAGATTAATAATGAAATGTGAATCATAAGGCATATGAGAACATGAGGGCAACAATTAAGAAAGATTTTTGAGAAGCTAAAAAGCAGTTAGAGAAGAATATCACAGATGAGTAAGGCCAAAGATGACTCGGATTCTCTCAGTGTTTTAGTAGTAAAAGAACAGCCAAGGAGGAGATGAAGTGCATCAGGAATAGTAAAGGGGAATTAAAAGATAGAGACAGTGAAATAGCAGATTCTCCAAACTCACATTTCTCTGAGGTCTTCACATGTGTAGCAGTGCTATCGTAGGAAGAACTCCATTTCCCAGCAGCCCAAGGGGGATTACTCGCATATGATGACTGATACTGAAGTAGGGGCTGCTGGGGAGGAAAGAGGCCAGCAGGAAAGTTGAAAAGGTAGAAGCCTGGCGGAGCAATGGGAGATCGGTGTGTTTGTGTATTCTGTCCAACGTGTCATCTAAAAAAGTCAATCGTGTCCCTGGATTATTTCCCGTTAGGATGAATGGACTGTCTTGTGCAGGCCTGTCGTGTGTATAGTGGTGGATTAATCATTGTGCGTCTTCAATAGGAGCGCTCCTGGAAATCTCACCCCTCGCCGCTCAGGACTATTGCTTGAACATTTTCACTCACTTACTACAGAAGTCTGTTCTCGGATTCTCTTCTTCACACCAAACCATTTCACCTGCTTTTTCTGTATTGGACTGTATAAGGGCATTGTCATGAGGGTTGATTGTTGTGGTTCATTGTTATGTTACATCTGTATCGCTGTAGGGGAAAGGGGAGGTTTGTCTGATTGTTGTTGTTGTGTATTTGGTTTTCATTTAATCTATTACTTATTCAATTGTCGGTTTTATGTTTCTGCTTGTGGGTGTGTACGGGTCGGGCCAAGGTTGGGTGCATTCCTGGAATCTCCATCAAACAAATAAATAAATCACCGTCTCTTCAACGTTGTGAATCTTAGCGGCACTGGACGACTACACATGTAAGGAAATAGAAGGGGTTACTAGATAGATAGATAGATAGATAGATAGATAGATAGATAGATAGATAGATAGATAGATAGATAGATAGATAGATAGATAATATGAAAGGCACTATATAAAACATAGAAAGATAGTGTGGAAAAATAATAAATAGTTTGATCAATTTGGTGTACATGGGTTTGATCAATCTGGTGTACATGACAAAAGCCACACAGACCCTGTCTTGTCTATAGTGCACATGACAAGTGCAACTTCTTGTTTCTCCTAACGGACAAAAAACCACAAGTGACCAACTGATGAACTAAAACCACAAGTGACCAACTGATGAACTTAAAGGATGTGGTAAATGCTGATCCAAGCAAAATGTTGTAAGATGTAATGGTTTGAAATTCTTGTGCAACTAAAGTCATAAGACAAAGGCCCTATAAAAGATTTGAGATACCGACCCCTCGAGGCAGATGAAGGGCAGGTGTCCTAGGACTGTGCTTTTCTGTCATCTTACCTTTGCCTGGTGTGTATTAATAAAATATTTTTTACTAACTTTAATTATATCTCTCTGTCTTCAGTCACAAGAAACAACACTATAGAAAAAGTGTCAACATTAGATAGATAGAGTACTTTGTTTTACAGAAGCTCTTTAAATAAATAAATACATAAATAGATGAATAAATACATATACACATACACTATGTTGTGGGCAAACATCAGAATGACTAAACATTAGGAAAATTTTAGAAGAAAGAAAGAAAAGAAAACTTCTGACTTGGCACTCACAGTCACCATGAGGCATTATACAGGCAGATTGCTTTGTTGATTGCTTTGTTGATTCCTAACCCTAACCCTAATCCTAACCCTTAATCTGACATACCCCACAATTAGAAGTCACTTAATGTGACATCAGCCTAAAACCTCCAATTGTCGTATCTGTCTACTTCCTCCATT
Organism: Polypterus senegalus; assembly: GCF_016835505.1. NCBI lineage: Eukaryota > Metazoa > Chordata > Cladistia > Polypteriformes > Polypteridae > Polypterus > Polypterus senegalus. Next base: position 125,282,768 of record NC_053167.1, read on the forward strand.
ACGCTGAAATAACACCTCAGACTGTTTTTTGTCCTCCACTGTGCTCCATACCCTCTACTCTCTCCCTCTGCTGACAATGCTTCGCCATTCAGCACACAAGGGAGGCTAAATGTACCCTGAAAACCAGCCATACTTCTAAAACTGGCTGCTTGAGAGATCACCGTAAATTTCAGACCATTTTCAAAACCCACTAAATCCAGTGCAGAGTTGCTAGGGTGCTGGAGACACATGGAAACAACCCTGGGCATGATGCCAGTCTAACATTCTCACAAGGCCAATCACCAGTGATCCAGACCAGCACATCTTTGGCAATGTGGAAGAAAAACCGGAATACCCCAAGGAAAACTGCGCCACACATGGGGAGGACCATCCTGGATGTGGGTGACAGTCCAGTGCAGGGCCTGCTCGGACACACAGCCCTCCTCACACTAAGACATGGCCAATATTGAATATTACAAAAAGTTCAGTCTGACTAAATTAATAACTTTTCACCAGATCTGAATACATTTAATGGAGAATGAACTCTGTAAAGGGTCCTATAAAATTTATTTGAGTGCAATGATTTAAGTACTTTGTCATGTCATTTATCAACCCACTTATTCCAGGCCAGAATAACCTGGGGATGGAGTCTAGCCCAGCTAGCACAGGTCACAAAGCAGGAACAAAGCCTGGACAGGACACCAGTCCATCTCAGGGTGAACACACACACACACACACATACACCAGGCCCCTTACCTTCCTGTCTCTGAACAGTGGGAAGAAACCAGAGCACACGGAGGACACCCATGCATACACAAGAAAAAAATGAATACTCCACGCTAGGAAGATACGAACCCGGGTCACCTTACCGTAGGGCAGCGACATTACCACAGGGCCACCCTAGTTAAGGAATTTACCTAAGATATTATTAAACAGTCTACAACAGTGTTCTTCTTTTCTTTATACATATGCATACATGCATACATACATACATAAAGAAGGAAAGAAAAATAATTAAAATAAATGAGTAAAGAGAATCCACTTCCTCAATTTAAATGCTTATTCTAAAATGTTATTCATCAGATCCTGCCAGATTTTAAAAAAAAGTTTTGCACAGATCCTTTAAATGAGAATTTGACTTTTTCCAGTTTCAAATAATATATAACTTCAGTTACCCACTGACTTACCAGAGGTGAGTTAGGATAATTCCAGCTGCGGAAGACAAGTCTATGTGCCCATAGTGTAGTAAAGGCAATTACAGTTTATTTGTCCTTCTCCACTTTAAACCCATCTGTAAGTACTCCAAACACAGCTGTTAATAGGTTAGGAGGGATTGTGACATCAAGGGTGTCTGATAGGCATTTAAAGATTTTGGTCCTGAATGATGTTAATTTGGTGCAGGCCCAAAACATGTGGCCCAGTGAGGGTGGAACTTGATTGCAACTCAAGTTGGCTCTTGCCCTGGAAACATTTTGGACAATTTTAAACAAGACAGATGATTTTAAGTTGAATAATTGTATGTGTGTTTTTCATTGGTGTGCCAGGTGTGTAGTGTAGCACACTGTGTCTAAACCTGTTAGGGACAACTGCTTTGGGTGGTCGAGACCTGTCAGAGAAGGATAGGCCTACCTGGAGAAGTTGGCATAAAAGCATCTCCATGATCGCTATGTTACAGACACAGCACTTCAGATGCTTCTCCGGGCTGCTTGAGTCCATCTTCCTAGGGTGTGTGCTTGCCAGTCAGCCTCACAGTACTGGTGAATAATGGGCATATGAGGTAAAGAGGGCCGGACAAAAGGGCGAAGTAGCAGAGAGATGACACCAAAGTGCTCACTAAGTGTTGTGTCAGCAAACTCTGATCTCGGAGCTGCTTTTTTACCGGCTTCTCCAATAGTCCCACTCCTTCAGGCAGTTTAGCACATGTATGAGATAAAATGTGTTTGTGGTTATTAAGACAGTGGTGTGCCTTGGGATGATTTTGGTTACAAAAAGCGTGCCACCTCAGAAAACAGGTTGGGAAATACTGGTCTACAGAGCACCTATGCTTTTATCACATTTTCTTATGGTTCAGCCTTGTGATAAAATCATTTAAATTCACTTTTTCCTTCTCAAATAACACTCAATACCCCACACTGACAAAGCAAAAACAGGATTTTAGAAATTTTTGAAAATTTCTTAGAATTAAAAAACTGAAGTATCACACAGACACCAATATTCAGAATCTTTGATATGACACTTGAAACTTGTCTCGGGTGCATCCCATTCTACTGATCATAATTGAGATGTTTCTACACCGTGTTTGAAGTCCTCCTGTGGTCAATCCAGTTGATTGTACTGTGTCACACACGTGCGCTTAGGAGGCAGTCAAAAAGCCTAAATGTAAATGAAACATCGTGAGGCAAGGAGTTGACATACTGTATTAACCTGGCTCTTTCATTCTTCTCCTCAGGAAAACAGAAGAAAAGTAAAACACTTACTTCTGGGTTCCAAGATGGCCGCCAAGACGTAATTCCCAGTGCGTACAAATGACGATACCTCCGGCGCTTCCACATGACGACACCTCTGACTCATTTTGATGACAACACTTCCGGTCCACTTTTGATGACGTCGTATCCATCCCAGAGCTTCAACGTCATCTCCTGCCAACTCATTTCCTGTCTCCATTTTGTCCTCTGTATATAAACGCCATTTTCTCATGTACCATTTATCATCTGCTATATATGCTTTTGATCACTGCAAAAGTCTTTGCGTTTTTTTTTTCTTGTCCTATGGACATTATACAGGAACGGTCCCCAAACCTTTGTTGTTATGGAAACTCTGTTTATTTCAAGGAATAATCTATTGCATTTGGCGTAGTTGGCAGTATTCATTGTTTGAGGAAAGGTGACTGAAGAACAAGACCTGAACATTATTTTGTACACCATTATGGTGGAACTGCGTACCCTGAAGGTACAGATGGGTGAGACCCAACTAGCCGAATCAGAGGCTCGGGCTGCAGCAACAGTACGGGCCGAGGACACTCGGTCACTTCCCACTCAGCTTACTGTTTTGACTGAGGGGGGTGATATTGAATCTTATTTTTTAATATTTGAGTGTACCGCTAAGTGGAATGCTTGGCCGAGGTCGGAATGGGCATACCTACTGGCTCCCTATTTGAAGGGTGTGCCACAGAGGGCCTACTATAATTTAACTGAGGAACAGGCAGCCGATTATGATACCCCAGAGGTATTTAAAGGCTATGCCATTTCTCCTGCACAGCAGGCAAAAGAATGGAGGAAGTGGCAAATCGATCCAGACCGCCTGATTCGCGCCCAGGCTTCTGAAGCTTGGCGTAAGGTATGTTGCTGGAACCCAGCAGGTACGTGGGGCAGCTCCTGAGCCCACCCGACGAGCTCCTGACTTAAGGACAAACAGTTCAGCCTTCCCCGCTGTTTCAAGCGTGGGGAGGTTGGACATCTATCACCTGCATGCCCCACCAAACCAATGGACTTCTCCATTACTAAAGGAGAGAGGTATTGTGCTGTTGTTGTTAACCCTTTGTCTCTTCCTTACACTGGTGCAGTTATTATAATTGGCATTAGAGTGAGGGCTATGTTCGATTCCGGGAGTAACATTTCAATTGTTGCTTCCCGAAATGTTTTACTGCGACAATGGCTTAAAATAAAGACTAGCCTAAGATGTATACATGGGGATGTACGGTACTATAAAACTGGCACTTGAGTGGTAGCCGTAAATTACTCCATGAAAAGACTGACCATGGCAGCATTACCGGATCCTCCCTTTCCAGTCATAATTAGGTGAGACTGGACAAAAAACAATAGCGGTATAAACATAAATGTTCCTGTGAGAAACTTGGGCTTAATAATGGAGAAGGATTCACCTACTACGACTGCCTCCATGCCGTGTACAACGGCCACTAGGACCCACACAGCCATACAGTATGATGGAGTTGATGTCCCATCAACCTCAGCAGGAGCCGGTATGGTAAACGTAGAGGACGTGGCGACTGAAACCCCACCCATTGAGGTCAAACAGGACCCTATCCATAGTTTGTCTTCTCAATTTTTAGCTACGCCATCCTCCTTTAAAATGGAGCAGTGGAATAATGATTCCTTAAAATTTGCTAGGAATGCAGTGGTGTCAGTTAACAGACACACGTCCATTGATCCCCTACCACGAATGCCTTTCTTTGTAATTAATAACGAACTCTTGTATCGAGTGGCAGAACACGAGGGTGAAGAGAGGACATTGCTCTTAGTGCCACATACTTATCGGCAACAAGTATGTAAGAATTAGTTCATGACCACCTTCTAGGGGCCCATCCGAGGACCTAAAAACACAATAGAGAATTAAACTCAGATTCTATTGGCCTGGGATAAATAAGGAGGTCCGACGATTTTGTGCTTAATGTCCAGAATGCCAACTTTGTCAAATTCCTAGGAGGGATCATGCTCCTCTTGTCCCTCTTCCCCTTATCGATATTCCCTTAGTCCAACTAGTCGGTGTCGATCTCGTAGACCCATTAGAACTCTCACTAAGAGTCCATAAATATATAATAGTCTTAGTTGATTATGCCACCCAATTTCCAGAGGCTGTTCCTTTGCGCTCGGCTAGTTCAAAAATCATCACACGGGAATTAGTAGGGATATTAGCTCATTTAGGGATCCTCAAAGAGGTTCTAACATTCAAGGAGGTGGCTAAATTACTCCAAATTAAAAATCTGAAAATATTGGTATACCATCCGCAAAAAGACGGATTGTTAGAACGATTTAACAAAACTTTAAAACAGATGTTATGAAAAGTAGCTAACAAGGATGAGAGAAACTGGGATCAGTTATTTCCCCTTGTATTATTTGCCAATCGGGAAGTACCTCGGAACTCTACAGGGTTTTCTCCTTTTGAATTATTATATGGAAGACAATCCCTGGGTCTGTTGGATATGTTAAAAGAAGGGTGGGAAGAAGTTCCTCAAACATATTAGAATATATTGCACAATTACACAATAGATTGGAGAAAATTAGACCCATACTAAAAGAAAACTTGGAAAAGGCTCAAGCAGCGCAGTCACATTATTATAATAGAAACACCACCATCCAAGAGTTTATCCAGGGTGATCGTGTAATGGTACTCGTTCCTAGTTCTCATTCTAAATTATTGGCCCATTGGCAAGGCCCTTACGAAATTATGGAAAGAAAAGGACTCATAGACTATTTGGTGAAACAACCCAATCGTTGTCTGAGTGAGTGAGTATATCATATAAATCTGCTAAAAAAGTGGAAGGACAGGGAAATTGACTCCTCCTCCAGTCAGCCTCACTCCCTTTTCATATCAAAATCACATCTTAATTTCGGACCAGATTTGACCTCAGAACAAAAACAGGACCTAGAAATGGCTATCCTGTCAGTTCTAGAAGTAGTGAACAAGTTACTTGGACGGACTACACTGATTGAGAATGATATCATTACTGACCTGGGGGTATTTGTCAGAGAGAGATCCTATAGGCTCCTGGAGGCAAAGAAGATGGAAGTGGAGTTGGAAATCAGACGAATGCTGGAATTAGGGGTTATTGAAGAAGGTTACAGCCCCTGGTCTAGTCCAATTGTCTTGGTTCCAAAACCTGATGGGTCATGGAGGTTTTGTAATGTCTTCTGACATCTCAATCAGGTCTTTAAGTTTGATGTGTATCCAATGCCGCGAGTGGATGATCTGCTCGATCGGCTAGGTAGCGCTCAATTCCTAACTACGTTCGATATGACAAAAGGGTATTGGCAAATTCCTTTAAAGGCCTCCGGTAAAGAAAAAAATGGTTTTAGCACTCCAAGTGGACATTGGCAGTACACTGTCCTTCCTTTTGGTTTCCACGAGCTGGGCTTCATATTAATCCCAAGAAATGTTTTTTCAGACTAAAAGAAACTAAATATTTAGGCTTTGGTTAGTGTTAAACCACAATGCTCTAAAGTTGATGCCATTATAAAGTAGCCCCGTCCACTGACTAAGAGGCAAGTACAAGCATTTCGGGGTTTAGTGGGTTACTATCGCCGTTTCGTACCTCGTTTCTCAGAGATCGCTTCGCCCTTAACTAATTTAACAAAGAAAAGAGCACCCTTAAAAGTAGTATGGGACAGTGTAGCTGAAACTGCATTCAGTGACTTAAAATTGGCCCTAACGTCAGCACCTGTTTTGAAATTCCCTGATTTTTCTTTTCCTTTTATCTTCCAGACAGATACATAAGACACACGATTGGGTGCCGTGTTGAGCCAATGCATCGATGGTGCTGAACACCCCGTCATGTACCTTAGCCAGAAACTGTTGTACTGGGAGACTAGGTATGTCATGGTGGAGCGAGAAGCCATGGCGATCAAGTGGGCTATAACACAGTTAAGGTACTACCTATTGGGGCGTGAGTTTACTCTGGTGACGGATCATGCCGCTCTTCAGTGGATGTCCATTCACTAAGAGTCTAATCCCTGTGTCACTAGGTGGTTTTTAGACCTTCAACCTTATTGTTTTAGTGTCATTTATCGTAAAGGTTCCTTGCTGGCCAACAAAGATGTTCTCTCCCGTGTTCACAACCTCTCAGTGTAGGCCACCCAACCTGATGGGTCTGGGCTGGGGGGATGTCATGTCACACACATGTGCTTAGGAGGCAGTCAAAATCCAAAAGGTGAGTGAAACATCGTGAGACAAGGTGTTGACATACAGTACTAACCTGGCTGTCTCATTCTTCTTATCAGGAAAACAGAGGAAAAGTAAAACACTTACTTCTGGGTTCCAAGATGGCCGCCAAGATGTCACTCTCGGCGCATACAAATGATGATACCTCCGGTGCTTCCACATGATGACACCTCATTTTGATGACTTTTGATGACGTTGTATCTGTCGCACAGCTTCGACGTCATCTCCTGCCAACTGATTTTCCGTCTCCATTTTGTCCTTTGTATATAAATGCCATTTTCTCATGTACCATTTATCATCTGCGATACATGCTTTTGATCACTGCAATAAGTCTTTGCTTTTTTTTTTCTTGACATCAGCAGCGTCCTTCAGGTAATTCAAAATGCTGTTGCAAGAACCATTACAAAAACCAGAAAGTACAAACACATAACTCCAGTTCTCAAGTTCTTACATCGGCTCACGGTTAAGTTTAGGGCAGATTTCAAACTCATCTTTTTAACTTATAAAGTCTTAGATGGCTGAGGCCCTGCTTACTTACCTGAACTTATCATTACTTACAAACCTGAGCACTCATTGAGATCTCAAGATGCCAGCCTGATTTTGATTCCAAGAATTAAGAAAATAACAGTGAGAAGTTGAGCTTTTAGTTGCAGGGCTGTGGAATGGTCTGCCTGCTACTATAAGAGGTAATCCTTCAGTCTCAGCTTTTAAATCTCAGCTGAAAATTCACAATGACAAGAGCTGCTGATTAGCTGTGCATAATGCATCTCTGTGGTTAGTCATTAGTTCTAAAATATATGCAATACGACATTTATAAATTGTTACTAAACCTCCCCTATTCTGTTTCTCTTCTCCGTATCCTCATGTGGCATTTGGTGCCACTGCTCTACTGCCAAGCTGTTTGCCTGCTTATGAAAAAGTCATCTGAGATAAAGGAGCACTGGAATCATCGGGAAGAAGGGTCCTTTCATCTGATTGGCTGGCCCAGGTGACTCGCCTGTAGAATAGCCAATAATGGGGAGACGGCTTGTTGGCTGAGGTCTCCAGGATTCTGACTGTGTTTGACTTGTCGGACTCCTCTTATACAGTCCGGCCATGGTTCTACAATTATGTGATGGACAGATGTTGTTGCTTTTCATTTATGCTCATTATTTCTACTATGTACTATGACACTTGGTGCCACTGCTGTACTGCCAAGTTGTTTCCCTGCCTATGGAAAAGTCATCTCAGATAAAGGAACAGTGGAACCATTGGGTAGAAGGGTCCTTTCATCTGATTAGCTGGCCCAGCTCTGACTTGGCTGTAGAATGGCCTTGTTGACCGAGTTCTCCAGGAATCTGACTGTATTTGGCTTGTCTGACTCCTCGTCTGTAATCTGGTCATGGTTCTACAATTAAATGATGGACAGATGTTGTTATTTTTCATTTATTTTCATTAGTTTCTACTTTCTTTTTGATGTATCTGAACAAATCTGTATCTTCATATGTGATAGTTCTGTATTTAGTGAGTGGATAATCTCATCCTCAATGGGCCTTGAGAGTTGTCGTGGAGCTCTTCTTCTGCTCTTGGTAAGGAGTGCCTTGCAAGAACAAAGTAGTTTGTGTTGTTGTGTTGTATTTCTGAGGTGGCCAGATTAGACTGGCCATCTAGCTTTGTGAGGAGGATTACTTGCATTCTGTTTTGTGTGTTGTATTTACCCCAGTTTTTTGGCACACATTGCACACCCAACCTACCTGAAACGGGGTCTCAGTCTGAATTGATCTTCCTCAAGATTTCTTCCATTTTTTTCCTTATAAGGATTTTTTTGGGGAGAATTTTTCTTGCCTTTTTAGGGAGTCAAGGCATGGGGGGGCTATCAAAAACATGGTCTTTTAAAGCCCATTGAGGCATTCCTTATGCGATTTTGGGCTGTACAAGAAATACATTGTTGTTGTTGAATAGAAGGTCCACAGTTGAGAAAAAAACAAGTCATGACTTTGAAGGAATTTACTGCAGAGTTTAGAGATAGAATTGTGTTGAGGCACAGATCTGGGGAAGGCTACAACAACATTCTGCAGAAGATTTCAAATTATAGAGTTGCCTCCATAATTTGTAAATGGAAGAAGTTTGGAATAACTGCAGATCTTGCTAGAGCTGTCCACCCAGCCAAAATAAGCAAACGGGGAGAGAAGAGCCAGGGTATGGGAGGTGACAAAGGACCCGATGGTCACTCTGGCGGAGCTCTACAGAACCTTTGTGGAGATGGGCAACACTTCCAGAAGGACCACCACCACTTCAACACACCACCAGTCTTGGTGTTATAGCAGAGTGTCCAGACAACACATGAAAGCCCATCTGGAGTTTGTAAAAATGCACATAAAGGACTCTCAGAATATGAGAAACAAGATTCTCTGGTCTGATGAAACCAAGATTGAATTGTTTGGCCTTAGTTCTAAATGTCAGGTCTGGAGGTAAGCAGGCACTGCTAACTTCCTCCATAATGCCATTTCAATGGTGAAGTATGGTGGTGACAGCATCATGCTGTGGGGTTGTTTTTCAGTGATGTGGACTTGGAGACTAAATAGGGGCTGAGGGAAAGCCCAACAGAGCAAAGTTCAGAGATATCCTTAATGAAAACCAGCCTCAGAGTGCTCTGGACCACATGACGGGCCAAATGTCCACCTACAAACAGACCAATGAACCAAATAATAGAACAAAGGCAACACTGGAGTGGATTAGGGACAACTCTGGGAATGTGTTTAAATTGCCCAGCCAGAGCATGGGCTTGAACCCAACTGAACATCTATGGAGAGACCTGAAAACAGCTGTCCACTGATAGTCTCCATCTACCCTCACAGAGCTTGAGAGGATCTGCAGAGAAGTCCCCAAATCCATGTGGGATTAGCTTGTCACATCAGAACCAAGAAGACTCTAGGCTGGAATCGCTGCCAAATCATTTTCCTCAGCTAAGTACATAACATCTTCAAACCTTTACACTCCAACTCAGGATTACCAGGATTGGTGCCTATCATGCCAACATCACACACCATGCCAATTGACCTAACACACCTGCTTCTGAGATTTCCTTTATCATTTTGCAGTAGGTTCTATGCACTTTCAAAGCAGGGTGGCTGGATGATCTTGGTGTAGGACAATAGATAAAATACTACACATGATCCTGACCTAAACGCGGAGTGGCACATGTGCACAATGATCAGTGCTGCTGGTTTGCAGGTGGGTCTTTTCTCCAGATTTCGTACTTTTCCCATTATGTTAACTGGATACTATGAATTGGCCTACTGGGAGTGAGTTGCTTGCCTCCACCTTCCATAACCCTAAGCTGTATTAAGGAGGCTCAATAATGGACAGGTGGACCATATAACATCCAAAGCGACTAAGAACAGGTCATTTTCTAAAGTTTAAAGATGATATTTCTGGAAAATATCAGGGTGCTTTTATTAATTCTTCTTCTTCAGAGGTTGGCAGCAATTGCAACTGGAACTGTGTCAAGGTTCAATGGTTTATGTAAGAACCTTTTAGAAGACATCAACACAAGAATAAGAGTAAAAGTTCATTAGTCGGCTCTCTGAACCTCTCAATTGAATGACAGTAAGAGAAATGCCAGTGGCTACGTGCGCCAAGGTGCTCTGGCACAGATCTTTATCAGACCAGATGTCACACAAACTGGCTGCAGCTCATTTAACTTAGGAAACAGCCTGATTGGGCAGAGATGGTGTCACAGCGGACTTCAGGAAACCCAAATAACATTTGTCAGAAAGAAGCTGAAAGTTGAGCGAGGTAAACGTGACTGCCGCCTGATCTCAGAGTGCTCTCCGAGCCCGCCGGGCAATCCAGCTGCACGGCCGTTTTCTGTTAGCTTCTCCGTGTGTGTTTTTGATGCTGTGTGTGTTCAGTACACAGAGCACTGCCATCCATCTAAGTCATTTAGTCAACGCCGCGGCTTGCTGTCATCCTGAAAGCTGCAGATAATGGCCAGGTCAGAGTCTGGGCGGTTGCATCAGCAGCTGCTGTGTTAACTGAGCTCGGTAGAATTCCATTAAGTGTCTTAAAAAGCTATCATTTTTGGTCAAATTTAACTTAATATAGCATCTTTCATGGAAAAAAAAAAACATCCCAAGCAGTGCAACACAATTTACAACGCCCGTTCACTCATCCAGTCTTAATCCCGTTCAGGTACCGAGGACTGGAGCCTGCTCGGGCAGCACTGGGTGATAGAAAGTATCCAGCTCTGGATGGGATGCTGCTTAGATAAGATTTCAGTTTTATTATTTCTATTAGCCACACTACCTGTCGGAGGAAGGAAATAGAATAGTTTAAAAATATTTACAATCTCTTACCCTATGGGTACCATACAGTAACACAGAATGTTACAGACTCAAACCAAATAAACATGAACAAGTGTCCTTATATAGCTGTTCTTGTCTTTAAGTTCGGAAAGAGACAGACAGATAGACAGAACACTGCTTAATAGGCAGACAGGCAAGGCATTATATAATAGACCATGACAGATAGATAGATAGATAGATAGATAGATAGATAGATAGATAGATAGATAGATAGATAGATAGATAGATAGATAGATAGATAGATAGATAGATAGATAGATAGATAGATAGATAGATAGATAGATAGATAGATATTTTTTATTTTTAAAAACAACATTTATTGATATAATTGTTAAAAAAACAGTATATAACACCACCCAACAGACAAAAAAAAACACATAAATACAGAAAAAATAAAAATTATCTTATTCAATATAACAAATGAAGAAAACATTTCCAAACCAAGCTGTCCTACCACACTCTAATTAAGTATATGTGTGGAGATATTATAACATCAGGTGTAACTCGTCGTCTTCACATTCACAGAGCACACTATTTACACACCATATATCTCTAAACCTTTCCAAATTCTTTGTACATTTATAAAAATTAAAATCAACTAAGATTCTACTTTTACATAACAGTTTGAAGACCCCAATGGTATCCTGAAGCCCAGCCCCACTGATCTTATTTTTGCGGGTTTTCCATATTGTTAGTTTTGCCTGCCCTATGATAAAGTTCACCAGGTTCACATTATTTCCTGTTCGTTTTGTTGCCTTCCACCCAAATAAGAAGCCCACCTCGTTATAAACAAAACCCAATCTAATGGTCAGATTTCTGATGACAGTAAAAAGAGGCTGAAGCCTCATACAAAACATAAAACAATGAAACACAGTTTCTCTTTCACCACAAAAAGGACAAGTATCAGTAACCCCAGGACTAATTATTGCTAAAAAGGAGTTCACCGCTAAAATGCCATGCAACAGCCTCCACTGCAGATCTCCCACCCGATGAGCCAATGGTGGCCTGTACAGCGACCTCCAGGCCGGCTTTGCTCCCTCTAGAACAGTAAGTTTCTCTCTCCACGGTGTATCAGGATGCGTCTTCAGCTGAGTTTGATGGTTGACAGTCACACACATTCTGTAGAGTTGTTTTCCTGTCACACACTGCAGTGGTAAGTCCAGCAGGTTGCTTATGGACAGTGAGCCATTAGTTTTACTGTCAGTCCACTCACATGCCGGGACACCACAAGTGCAGGAAAATCACAGTCACTGGAAGGGCAAATCTTTGTAACAAACAGGTCTTCTATTTGTGTTACATAGTTCCTGATCAATGATGTTCTCAGTCTATTCAAGAATTTTCCTAATAATCGCAGAGAGTGCACTCCTGTCTCCTCTGCTATTGTTGTTGTGTCCTTCCAACCAAATCTGTCCCAATCAATTAAGTGACGAAGTTTAGTAATATGGCACTGTGCAAAATTACGAGCAAAATGTTGTAAATCCAAACAGCAGCTGACATGATGGTTAAATAGCAGCGGTTCCTCCAGTACCCAAAACAAAGAAGTACTTTCACAATCCCTTGTGACCTTCAGTAGAGACCAAGCACTTAATAAACTTTTATAAAAGGCCGGTAACTGTGAGGTATTGATCTTGTCCACTTCACACAGCACTATGTTCTTCCCCAGTCTCATCTGTCCAACCTGGTCAAGAAAGAACCGAGCTAAAAAGTCCATGGGTGCTGCTCCTGTGCATATAACAGTTTTGTATGGTCTGTAGACGGAAAGCAGCCACTCGACTCCCAACATCCATAAGTCCTTGACCGCCTTCCTCCAGTGGTAAGTACAGCACACTCCGTCTCAGCCAGTGCATACCGTCCCAAAAGAAGTTCACAATAGCCTCCTGTACCTGCTTGATCAGCTGTGATGGGGGCTCCAAACAGATGCACTTGTGCCACAGGCTGGAGGTCACCAAGTTATTAACAACCAGCATCCTGCCCCTATAGGACATCTGGGGGAGGATCCAGCCATTTTGCCAGTCGATCTTGAACCTTTTGTAGTAATCCCTCCCAGTTCTTACACAAAGTGTCCATTGCCAAGGTAGACTCCCAGGTATAATAATCCTCCAGTGGTCCACTGCAGACTCCCCTCAAGCTGGGGTGGACTTATTCCGGCCCAGTCTCCCACTAGCAGAGCACTGCTTTTGGCCCAGTTTATTTTTGCCGATGACATTTTTTCATAAGTTCTTTGACAAGCTGTCAGCTTATCCACATCCTCCTGATTTTTGATGAAAACCACAATGTCATCCGCATAAGCCGTAACTTTAAATGGCTCCACTGTATATTCTGGGATTGACAATCCACTCAGCACTCTTCGCAACTCCTTTAAAAATGGCTCCAATGCCAGTGCGTATAGCATTCCAGAAAGAGAGCAGCCCTGACGAACTCCTCTTTGAACTGTGAAAGGCGCGCACAAGCCACCATTGACTTTCACTACACTAGAAATGTCACTATAGAGTAACTGAATATTTTTAATAAATTTCTCCCCAAAACCAAAAGCCCTCATCACACCCCATAAGTAGGAATGACTGACCCGATCAAATGCTTTCTCTTGATCTAAGGAGAGCAAGCCAACTTTAAAATTAAGAAGCTCTGAGGAAGCCAAAATATCCCGAATTAAAAAAATATTATTAAAAATAGTTCTGTCAGGGACACAGTAGCTCTGATCTGGATGCACCACTTTAGTCAGGACAGTCCGAGTCTGTTGGCCAGCTTTAGAAAATACCTTATAGTCTGCACAGCAGTGACACAGGCCGCCAGTTTCAATTTCACACAAATCTCCTTCTTAGGAAGGAGGGTTATTACTGCTCTCCGACAGCTCTGGGGTAAGACACCCGTCCTGATGCTCTCTGTGAACACTTCTAGTAAGTCTGGACCAATGAGATCCCAAAATTCTTTATAAAATTCAACTGGGATCCCATCAATACCCGGAACCTTGCCCACATTAAGCCCCCTCAAAGCATCAGAAAGTTCTGATAAAGTTATAGCTGCTTCCAGGTTTGTGACATCTCCTTTAGGAAGCTGAGGAAGATTCTGTAACAACTGATGGCAGTCCTTGTCATCTTGAGCCGTCTCTGCAGCATACAAAGTCTTATAGAATTCCCTCACCATCTCCCTGATCTCCACTGGCTGCTGTTTCTCTGTCCCATCTGCTGCCCGCAAACAATATAAAACTTTACTTTGTGAGTTTTTTCTTTCAAGATTAAAAAAATACTTTGTTGGTGCATCCATTTCATTTAGGCTCTGAAATCTTGATCTCACCAGAGCCCCTTTAACTCTGGTGTCCAACAGCTGGGCCAGACCCCTCTTTTTATCTTTGAGGCTCTCTGTAAGCTGTGTGGTTGGGCCCAAATCGAGAAGCCTCTGGATTTCTGTGACCTCAGCTTCTAATTCAGCCATCTCAGATTTTAAACATTTAGTGACATTTCTAGTGTATTGCTGACACAACCCTCGAATCTGCACCTTCCCTAAATCCCACCATTGTTGCAGGCTGATGAACTCCCTTTTTTTAAGTTTCCATGTGTTCCAAAAAAACCTGAATATTTCTTTGAAATTCTGATCTTGAAGTAAAGTAGAATTGAAGTGCCAATAAGCACTTTTAGGTGTGTAGGCTGTAAGCAGCACACTGCAGGTTAGTAAACTGTGATCTGACAGCCCAGTGGGTGTGATGGAGCTCGATTTGAACAGTCCAAGGTGATGTTTGAATGTGTAAAAGCGGTCCAGTCTGGCCAGTGACACCTCCCCACCACTTACTCTCCCCCACGTGTATTGCCTGCTCTCCCCATTCTTCCTCCTCCATACATCCACCATCTCCATTCCCCTCAGTATTCTCAGCAGTTCTTGGGCAGAGCGAGGATGAGGCTCAATCCCGTTATTCCTATCTAATGGCGAGTTGATGGTACAGTTAAAATCGCCTCCCAACACCACGAGTTCTTCCGAACTGCACTGCTCTAAAAGATCTTCAACTTTCTTAAAAAACTGTACTCTGTCATTTCCATCATTCGGAGTGTAGACATTTATGAAGTTAAAAACCTTCCCCTGGATCTGTGCCTTTACTCTCAATAATCTCCCCTCCAGTATGTTATCCACCCCACAGATGTCCGCATTGATATTATTTGTCAACAGCACAGCCACCCCGGCACTGACATTGGACCCATTACTATAAAATATCCCACCACTCCAGTCCCGGCTCCACTCCCACTGGTTTTCCTTATCAATGTGAGTTTCTTGTAAGAAAATGACATCCAGATTTTTCTGTTTTAAAAACTCAAAAAGAGCCCATCTCTTGCCAGTATTTCTACCCCCATTGATATTTATGCTCCCAATCTTTATACTGGCCATAATCAAAGATGATATAAAATAACAATTCACGAGAAGACCCCAGTTCAGAAAGGGGTGAATCCTACAATTCTTATTCATTTTAACTATTCCTTTTGGACTTTCTCTTCAGTTTACTTAGTATGTTCTTTAATCTCACCAGCTCTTGTGAGGTGAACAGGATCTTTAATTTCTTCCATTTCAATTGATCCCCAAACACTGTCATCCACACCAGCAGGTAGTTCTCCTGTAACCCCACTGCTCCCCTCCTCACTGTTCACAGTCTCATCAACACTCGCACCCGTCTCCCCCAACGCACTAACAGAAGCCCCCTCACTGGCTGATCTCACGGGCACTGAGGACACCCCCTGCGCTGCAATTTCTAGGGCTGAGGAGGGTCCAGCCTGCTGTACACCTTGTTCGTCTTCTCCCCCTTTATGTGCCACTTTTCGATTCCCTTTTTCGGGGCACTGTTTAACTAAATGCCCTCCACTACCACACGCTAAACGTTTCATCTCGTCAGAAGTAACAAAAATAACGTAGTCGTGACCGTCAAGCCTAAACCGCATAGTAATGTTAAGATCCACATCCATCTGGTTTAGCACCATATACACCTGCCTTCGAAATGACAATACGTGTTTTATTGCAGGAGCTTTGCACCCAAGGGGAATATATCGGATCTTTGATACCAGGCGACCGTGACGCTCCAATTCTCTTTCTAGTACTTCATTTCTTAAAAATGGCGGTACATTCGACAAAATAACTTTACGGGCCGGAGCCCCAGCTGATACACCTGCACAAAAACACCATCGACTACGACTCCTTTTTCGACAAGTGTCGATACCAAATCAACAGAACTTAAAAATAAAACTATGGATCCATTCATCCGAGACGCTGATTTAATGTTTGCACATCCTATAACTTCTCCTACGGCCAGATAGATAGATAGATAGATAGATAGATAGATAGATAGATAGATAGATAGATAGATAGATAGATAGATAGATAGATAGAAAAGGCAATATAGATAGATAGATAGATAGATAGATAGATAGATAGATAGATAGATAGATAGATAGATAGATAGATAGATAGATATGAAAGGTACTAGATAACACAGATAGATAGATAGATAGATAGATAGATAGATAGATAGATAGATAGATAGATAGATAGATAGATAGATAGATAGATAGATAGATAGATAGATAGATAGAGCTTTATTTGTCCCCAGGAGGACATTTGGCTTTTCATGGCTGCCTTTGTAATGCTTCATTATTTGTAACATTTAAACCCCCTCATCTGTTACATTTTCTGATTTGGTGGTCTGAAGTATTTACTGCACCACAGCTTCTCTTGGTTCAAATGATTTCTCTGTCTACAAAGTGCACTCCTCTCTGTTTTTTTTCTTCCATGCTTTGTCAAATGTCTGTTAATACTGCATTCTTGTTTCTAGTTGGACATCCGTACTTCCTTATTAGTTTGTCCTTCTTGTAACCTCGTTGTGCCTCCTTTAAGCCCCTTATGATTGTGCTCTCCTGTTATTTATCAGTTGGCTTCTGCTAAGGGCTGCTTTACAGGAGTCACTTTGGAGCTCTGCTGCCGCCCAGTGGACATCAATCATTGAAATTCAACTCATTTCTAGTCAGTTTATTTGCAGTTTGTACAGTGCACTGAGTGCAGGTCCAGAGCAATGTAACAAGTTCTCTGGCAAAATCAATTAGCAAAGATTTTCCAAATACAGAAATAGTAAACGTAATGACACAGATTTGTTTAAACACATTATCATAAATGGAGACCAGCAATATCTGTCCAATAAATTAATTGTTGAACTATGGGTGGTTTACAATAAAGGAGAGGAAAAAAAAACAGTCATCATCATTAGCGGAGATAATAAACCTCTGGCAGTCCACGGTCAGTTATAACAGTCAAAGTCAGATGTGTTCAGAGTCCCAGAGACCCTGACCAACTGGCCGACCACCAACTGCTGGTCGTTCTGCAGTAGAGTCTGCGCTGAGCCTTCCAATCTGATAAAAGAACCTTTCCATCTGACAATTCTCAAGCTCCCAGTATCTGACATGATTATTCCATGGGCAGGAGAACCGCTTGGCAGTAGAGCGGTGGCACCAAGAGTGGTTTGGAGGTTAACTGGTAAATCTAAAGTGGCCACATATGACTGAATGTGGGTGTCCTGCCTTTAAACCCCATTCCCAGTCTTTGGCTATGTGGAGCTGGCATGTTCTCCATAGATCTTGGTTTCTTTCTTGGTTGCTCGAGTTTTTCCCTCAAGTATCAAAGATGTGCACTTTAGGTTTACTCGCAATTTTAAATTCTGAGAGTGTGTAGGTCTGAGTGAGTAGGCTGAAAGATGGGCAGGCATCCTGCCCCCAGTTGATTGCTGTCCTGGCATCAGTGAGTCAGCAGGTAGACCTCATCTCCATAGGCGGCCTCATCCTTGGTGATGCCCAGGTCTGTGATGGTGGTGGTGTCATAAGCACTTTTAATGATGGCGATGGAGCTGTGTCTGCAGGTTTGATTAAAAAGGGGTAGCAACACAAATGTTGTGTTTTGCAAAATTTGCGGCTTCAGTTGTTGTGGTGACAGTTCACGTGGTTTTTATATAAATGAGCAGAGTGATCAGATGCATATTAATTATTTGCATAAAAAGTATCACAAAACACAACATTTGTGTCACCGCCAAAACTTTTGCTCCTGCTGTATGGTGTGATGAGATGTCTCCTTAGAACAGTGACAACATAAACCCAAAAAGCAGCATGCATAACATACAATATATATATACCCTATACAATTATACATAGTAAGTTCAACATATACATACAAGGACATGCATAGTTTTGTTAAGACTTGGCTGTTGAATGCTGGGACATGAGCAGGATTTATTATGATTGGTTGTTCAGTAACCTTACCATCTGCGGAGAGACTCTGCATCTGAATCTGCTGATGTGAGTGCCCATGGTGGAGTGAAAACAGCAGCTGTGCAGGATGGCTGAGGTCTTCAATTATCTGGTGTTACAGATGTGCACCTGTGGATCGCCCTCAGGGCTCCTCTAAGGCATGTAGTACCACCTTGTGGCGGGAGGGGATGTCATTGCTAAACATGTCCTCTCCTTTTCCTCCAGCAACAACTGCTGGAGGGCATATGAGTCTGCCCTGTCCCTACCTTCCATGATAGAAGGAGACGGCTCTCTTTCTGAGCAGAGCACAGCAACGTTCCAGTGACCTGAACTTGTACTTGGCCTTGATTTAAGCCCGTCTGCAGCCACTATGTTACTATTATTTTGCTGCCTGGGGAGTGCCTGCATTTCTGTTAATATCTGGAAGAAGTACTGGAACTGTCATCTGATACCTGAAGAACTAAAAATGCTTTTGCTGAGATAAAATGTTGTGTGCCTACTGCATGTCATCTTTAATAGCCATTTGAAGAAACTGAAAGCTGCTCACCCACTCAACAGCATATCACCACTAATTTAAATGGACGAATTGTCTTCTTTCTGACTTCTTGCTCCAGCTCTTTGGTTTTGCTGACATTAAAGATAAGATTGTTGTCCTGGCACCAGTGAGTCAGCAGGCAGACCTCTTTTCTGTAGGCCGTCTCTTCCCTGGTGATGCCCAGGCCTATGATGGCAGTGGTGTCATAAATACATTTAATGACAGTGATGGAGCTGCATCTTCCTACACAGATACTCTTTGTTTGGAGGTGGGGGTACTGCATTGAGGGTTTGCGGGTAAACACAACTGAAGTTAAAGGAGGTCAAGAACGATAAGCATAGAGCAAGAAATGTGTCATAATAGCAACCAGTTTGAACTGAACAGGTTTAAGCTGAAAGCTGCTCACCCTCTCAACAGAATATCCCCACTAATACAAATGGAAGATTTGTCTTCTTCCTGACATCTCAGCCCATCTCATTGGTTTTTCTGACATTACAGTTAAGATTGTTGTCCTGGCACCAGTGAATCAGCAGGTAGACCTCATCTCCATAGGCCTTTTCATCATTGGTGATGCCCCAGAATGTAATTGCGGTGGTGTCATAAGCACATTTAATGACGGTGGTGGGGTTGCATCTGGCTACACAGCTACCCTGTGTTTGGGGGGGTCTTGAATTGAGGATCAGCAGGTAAACACAACTGAAGTTAAAGGAGATCAAGAATTCTTCTATATAAAAGCAGTCAGGATTGTCCTTCCGTCCTGTGAGTGAGTTTCACACACGCCCCGTCCATTTTGCAATGCACGATGGGATTTGTAGTTTCGTTTTTCCAGGTAAAGATGATTTTCTACTCCAGACTGTGCGATATCTTCTTCTTCTTTCTTACTATATAAAAGCGGTCGGGATTGTCCTTCCGTTCCGTGAGTGGAAAGCGTAGCGGTATTCTGATTATCACAGACTTACTACTTGCAGCTTGCGGTACGAAGCGATATGATGTGAGCAGAGTTCTGGTGCTCCCCTTGCTCCCTTGCTTTTGTGCGCGATGCGCTGGAAAAATAGACAAAATTATGTCTCTGGAAATAATTAATGTTGATGGAGTACAAATGCCACACCGCGTAGTAAATATCAGGGGGGTTCAAAAGGGCGACCTCAATATAGAAAAAAAGTTTAAATTTCATCACAAAAATAACAGAAACTACGAGAATTAAAGTAATACAGCTCAAATGCAATATAACCAAATTAATGAGTTTGTATAAAATACCAAATTGATCTACATATTGAATTGCCTTAAGAAGTGGTCAACTTAAAAGTCGGTCGCCTTAAAAGGCGGGTCAGCCTAGTAATAAACATAAAGCATGAAATGTGTCACAATAGCACCACCTTGTGGTTAAGTTGCTAACTGCTACAATATTTTGAGAAGAAATGAGGATATTTATGAAAATTTATCACAACATTCTTAAAACTAAATTAAATTTTGTGTTGCTAGACAGATTAATGAACTCATGAGATGAAACAGATACAGTTTACCCATAAAGTCAATGTTAAAAATGCATAAATGTATATGGCCACTCACTTTTTCAAACAAGAACACAGAATGTTAGCCTTTATCACTCTGTGAATCATTTCCTAAAGTGGCTAATAGTATGGGTCATTATAGTAAGCAATATATAAAATGATATAGAGAAAATGAAAACTAAGTTCAGCATCATATCTTCAAAAATATTGAAAGTGCTTACTGGAGTCCCCAGGCATCTGAAGTATTTTATTATGCTCTCTGAATCCGAGTCGCCTTTGCATTTTTTGTCAGACTGGGTAGGTGGCTCTCAAATGTAAAATATTACTTTAGTGATTTTAACGGTATTATGAGATTTTTCAGATAAGGAAGCCCCACTGGTGTATTGGCATTGTCAGCATTCAGGTAAGGAAGTGTTGACATAGGGTTGTTCTACTCACTAAAATCATGGCATGACGATTAGCACATGCCAGTAAGAATTTCACTGGACTCTGTACCTGTGACAATGATGAGCATATTAAACATATATAAACGAAAGACCTGTGTGTGTGTGTGCGTGTGTGTGTGTGTATGGAGCAGTCCGTACTGCTCACACTCAACCACAGCCACTAGATGACACATTATGCACTGTTACATTTTTTCGGCATTTGTATGCCCCTCACTTCTCACTACGAGTGACCTTCATGCAGCAAGCGCCACCATGCAACAACGACGTCATGCTAATGACACAGATAAAGTGATACAATGTCAAAATGAATCAAACGCTGCGGCTCAGCAACGTGCATGTGAAACACCTCAGCAATGGAGGACAAGACTTGAAGTTTTCACTAACAGCGTTGTCTATCTGGAGGTATTTTCTTCAGACAAAGATTAACAGGACTCATATGCCAGCGATACAGCTAAGAGATGGTATCACCAGTGTCTTCTTACGAAAGCCAGTCGGTCATCAAGCAGAGATGGACCCACGTCCTCTGCACTGGGTAATTCTTAAGAGTTAGTTGATGCTTCTCCAAGTTCATGAATATAATAAAACTGCTAGGGAGACTTTGGGTTGTTTTTTGTCCTCCCAAAGGCCACACACAGCAAGTAAATTTATAAACCAGCATTGAAATTAAAGGAGATACTCTACCTGAAAATGTCTCTGAGAATAATTGCAGCCATCCAGGGTGGTTCAAGATCCAGAGTTAAGCTATTCTGGCCACGTGGATGTCAATTCTCTTTTAAAAAAAGTTTCACCACTTATCTACACGGCTTCCTCAGTTCTCGGTGAAAGTGGCTTATCATTGAGTGTTTAAGGTGTTAATGATCAATCAAGTCCAAGATCAAGCTTGTAATTCATCAATCACATAATGGATTAAACTCATTTGTGGTGAAATACCCAGGGAAGTCCCAAGATGATGGACTATATGCTTGCTCACCCCAAGGACCCGGTCCTACTATGCAGACAGAGTAATGTAGTATACACAATACAATGTCGGGACGATTGCAGTAAATTGTAAATTGGGGAAACAAAGCAGCTGCTGGCTAAATGTATCGCACAACGCAAGCAAGCGAGCGAGCACATGAGAACAGGACTCAGCACTCATCACTCATATAGAGGTAGCAGGCCATTCCTTTGAAGATAAGGATGTTCACATTGTAGACAGAGAAGATTTGTGGAACAAAAGGTGTGTGAAAGAGGAAATTTACGTTAGGAAATGATGGCCATCACTAAACAAAGGAGATGGATTAAGCCACCATTTGTCCCCAGCTTACAACAGCGTCACCTTGTGTCAGATATTTCACCATACTCAGATCAATTATGCAGTTCATCAATCGTGAGTTTGATCTTGGACTTGATTGATCATTAACACTCAGAGATACACCATTTCCACCAAGAACTATCCATTTGAAGTGGGAAGTTCTAAGGGTCTAATTACACTAGCAATTTGTTCCGTGCCCGAGCACTTTTGTCTGCATGTATCCCCCCAAAGTCTAGTTTGTTTGGCTAGTGTGATCGCTCCATTCTGGGCCATCTTTACCGTGCCCTGGTCTGCTTGGAAGAGATGGGCCCAGGTATGGTTCAGTTGGAACAGTGTGATAGCTAAACGTGTCAGAGTATGGAAAACAGACTTGACATCAATGATGCAACAAGTCTTATTAGTAGGTAGATAAGATAGAGACCATTTAAGTTAGAAGGAGGTTTTTATTCTCACCTTACAAATGAAAGTGAATTGTAGTTGGCAAGAAAAGCTGCAAATTCCTCCATTGACATCATTTGTCTCTGTAAAAAAATCTTCTCATACGTGCATCACAATTAACAGCAAAACACTGCACTGCACACTTAGTAAATCTGTAAGAGGGCGATCCTGCCCTACATGACTCCAAAAAAACACAAAACGAGTGAGATCATTTTGACATGCATGTTGTCACACCGTGTTTGGATCTTGTTATGGCTTTACACAAAGTTGCATGGTGATGACAAATCGTGCCCGGGCCGAGAACGTTAAAGCGCAGTGTGAGTGCAGGCCAGCGGACAAGTAGAGAGGGGAGGAGCAATCGTGTTTTGGCACAGCGCAGAACAAACGTGCCTACACCCTTACTCAAAATTTTC
The DNA here is from genome assembly GCF_016835505.1 of Polypterus senegalus. Taxonomy (NCBI): domain Eukaryota; kingdom Metazoa; phylum Chordata; class Cladistia; order Polypteriformes; family Polypteridae; genus Polypterus; species Polypterus senegalus. Next base: position 125,305,670 of record NC_053167.1, read on the forward strand.
AACTGGAATGCCCCCTCAAGTCAGATTTCCATCTCGGAAACTCAGGGCTGGTCTGTCAAGTCCATGTTTGTCTGACTTTAGGTTATGAAGTCAATCTAACATGGCAACATACAGCTCAAACTTTATTGAGAGCTGTCATGTTATCCTTTTTATTAGCACTATGTGGACAGTAGGGGGCCCTCCAGCTCCCTAAACACCCAACACAACAGGAACAGACACAAGAATTAAACACAAAACGCCTTTTATTATGAGAAACTCTCTCCTCAAGCGTTTCTCACCATAGCCACAAGTATGCAGAAGCTCAATAGCACACAATGATCCTCCTTTCTTCTCTTAGTCACTCCCACCTATGCTTCTCCCAATAAGCCTTGTCCACCTTCCACCCAACTCTGGCTCTTCTCTGTGAGGAAGTGAGCTTCTTTTTTTGTCAGCCACCGCGGAAGTGCTTCTGTTCTTCCAGCCCACATGATCTGTAAGCACCTCTGGGTGAGGCAGAAACCCCATGCCATATGGCTCCACAGTCCTTACAGTGTCCCCTGGTGGCACCCACAACACTCAACAGGGCTGAAGTAAAGAACTACAAGTCTCATGGTGCTCTGTGTGAATCCGGGGCACCGCTGTAACCCAGGGGAGCTGCCATCTAGTGTTCTGGGGGAAGGCAATACCATAAAGAAGCTGCTTTCCCCCATTCTTCAATCTCTTGGGTGTCCCTGCTGGGTTGGATGACCAGCCATCCATTACAACATCTGTCTATTTGTGTGTGATTAAATCAGTTGTACACACAGTACTGTCCAACTTCTATTTGTGGACACATTGCTACAATTTATAATGTGTTGTTATCAGCTGCTATTTATTCAGATGGAGCACAACAAAGGTTTTCCTGGTCGCGTCCAAAATGGTTTTCCGAATGTTTTAGTGGAGAGCGGTCAACTTGGGCGTGATGTCATTCTCAGCTCTGACGTCCGACAGATAAACTGAATGCAGTATAAGGAAGCCACTCAGATAAGCTGCACAACCCTTTTTAAAAGAGAAATTGATGTCCAGGTGACCACAATAACTTAATCCTCGATCCGCCCAAAAATCATATATTTTTTTCATGTTATATACCCCGTATACTTTGCAGTGGTGTCCAAGAAAAAATTTTAATCTTATATTTTCAAGCAGAATCAGTTTGGGTAATAGACACTGGTACAGTTTGCACATTGCCACACCCACCACACTACAAAACAGCTTGGGATTCTGGTTGGCAACCCCCCCAGGGCAGACATATGGCATGTCCCACCCTCCAGAAATGACCCTCTATCTGCCGCAGCTTGGTTTTTAGTAGGGCATCCAATTAGCCTCGTTCAGAAACTCAGGTACTCAACAATGAGGATGCTGTCAGACGGATCACCCTCGTGGAATCGCGTCACATAGTCGTAGTGCTGTAACTGACGCTCCCTCACAATGAAGGTAATGTGCCTCATTCGGGACTCTGTGAGCAACCGCTCATTCAACACAAAGTGAAACTAGCGGTACCAAAGGAGGATCTCAGGTCACTGGATAGCGTCCATGTCTCACAACCATATAGCAAGACAGGAAGCACCAGGACTCTAAAGACTTGGATCCTTCGTCCTTTTGCACAGATATCAGGAGCAACACACTCCCCTTACCAGTGACCTCATGATCCTCTATGCTCTCCCAATCCGTCTACTGACTTCATAGGAAGAGTCACCAGAAACATGAAAACTCTCACAAAGGAGGATATTCTCTCCACAGACAGACACACTGCTGATGGCCATGCCCAAGAGGTCATTAAAGGCCTGGATCTTGGTTTTTATCTAGGACACTGGCAAAGCCCAGACACTCAGACTCCTCGCTCAGTCTCTCTATTAACTCGGTGAAGATCACAGCATTATCAGCAAAGTCAAGATCAGTGAATCTTTCTTCACCAACAGATGGCCAACAGCCGTTGGACCCCACAGCCCTTCCCAACACCCAGTCCATGCAAGCACTGAACAGAGTAGGAGCAAAAACATATTTCTTTGGAACCCCAGAATCAACTGGGAAAAACCCAGAGGTCTCTTCCCACTCTGGACGGCACACAGTACCAGTGAACTGGTCAGCCATGATATCCACCAACCTTGAGGGGATCCTGCAAAGTCTCAGAATGTCCCACAGGGCAGCTCGATTAACTGAGTCGAGTGCTTTACGAAAAGACTGCAAAGAAACTGCTAATAGTCACACTCGATGAGAACCTTCAGTACCAGGATGCGGTTGATGGAGATGGTAGACTTCTGAGGTGTAAAACCAGACTGTAATCAATGGTGAACAATGCTGTACTAGAGCAAACGATGTGAAAAACATCCATGAAAAAAAGTTTCACGTTACTCATATCATATAAGCTACGTGTCAGTTATCCGGTGTGAAAGAACGAGTCTCAACACACTGAAAAAGGTTTGGGGCAGCCACCCATATATTGTTCCTGGCTGCAAAAGATTTAAATTGTACACAATGATGTTGCTCATTTGAGTTCCCAGAATGAACTGACTTAGTTTAGTAAGATGAAGGATTTTATAGTCGGTAACCCGGAAGTGACTTCAGTCTGGGTGCCGAAACAGGAAGTGACGTCAGATCAGGCAGGTTTTCCCATATTTGATCTGCAGAAATAACAGAAATAGGTTTAGAGCACCCCGCCACCCCCTGGCCCAGTGAGTAATCATCTCCACTTGGTCCATTCAGCTCGCTCCTAGTCGCACGTGTGTGACACTGGTTATATGCTCAAAACATGCAAAACACATGGTGTGTTGGCAAAAACAATGTTAAATATATATGTTTGGAAAAATTAGTGCACATCATAAACAGGAAACTAAAGCATCATGTGAACGAGTTTTTGAATTGAAGACAGGACTTTTGACCAATGAATGAGGGGGAGATGTGAGTCTTCAATTGAAAAAGTCGTTCCCTTTGAGGCTTTAGTTTCCTGTTTATGATGAGCACTGGTTACAGACTACATGGCAGACTCTAAGCCTGTTCTCAGTTCTTGCAAGAACAATAAGGACTTCCTCAACAAGCCTGATAGCTAGTTCAGAACATCTGATACAACCAACAGCATATCGGCAAGGAAATTCATTGCTCATCATGATGACCAGATATGGGCTTGGCTCTACACAATGATTCAGGGAGCTTTCATTTTGGTGCCACTCACTAATGCGTTGACACCAAACGTAAGATTTGAAACATGAGGTAACAGTTTTGAGAGAATTCCTTCATAACATGTTTTGCAAAATGCATAGAAATTTGTGGGAACTTCAAGACTGCAACTGAGAAAAACTGTAAAATAGTGGTCCCCAACTCTGGTCCTGGAGGACCCCAGTGGCTGCAGATTTTCATTCTAACCTTTTTAATTAGTGACCTGTTTTTGCTGCTAATTAACTCCTTTTCCATTCATTTTAATTTACTTGTTTTTGTAAATTTATTCCCCTGAATTTCTTTATCGTTCCTCTGAATTGTTTAATTTCTTCCCTTAAATGGCACCCAGAGAGAAATGAAATGTGAAATGAGTGAGCCAACAGAAGACTAACGAAGTGAGGGCCTCAAACTCCAACCAATTGCTTAATTAGGTGGTGATCCTTGTTGTTAATTTGTAACAATTTGGCCCCCCACCCTGACACGAGACAATCGTTACCACTAACCTGCCCTAATTTGCGGCAGGTGATAAAAAGGATAGGCCAATATCACACCCTGTAGAGGCCCCCATACGCACCTTATTTTAAAATGTTCAATCAAACCTGATGCTGGAGTATTTATAGTCCGAGACAAAAAAGACTAGTTGTCAATATCCATAAACACATGAGGAATATATTACATCAAAGAAAAGACAGGAGAAAAAAAAAACATAACAATCCCTTTCATCTGCCCCCCACCTCCAGCCAACCCAAAATAATACAAAATATTATAACCCAAAATACAAAAAATATATCATATACAATAAGAATATCCCTCCCTCAATTCCAGTTCCAGAGCTTATAAGTAAGTTCACAGTTCCAGCCCCTGTGGGCAGCCGGTGAAACAAAGAGTTCTAATACTGTAGATGCGAACTCCTAGCAGTGAAATATCTTCACGGTAAAAGCTATGCAGTCAGTCTGCGGCATGATAAAGAACAGTAAGGTCTTCGAGAAGCTCACCTGAGTCAGTGAGAAATAGTGGAACACCCAATTCACCAGTCAAGAAAGAATTACCAACTTCCTCCAACTGTCAGGACTTTAGAAGCTCTAGGACTTTGTCTCATGGCCAAGGCAGATGCTGATCTGCTTCGTTCGATTTTCCCCGTCTTCTTCTTGGCTGTCTTCTCTCCCTTTAAACGGCGCACTTTATGCAAATTGCTTCACGAAAATGAAAAAAAGGAAACCGGAAGTCCCACCTTTTGGGTCACTGCTGTCAATCTCAATCTGTAAATACAATCCCCACAAAACCCGATCACAAATAGAAAAACATATTATTTTTATTTATGTGGCAGAGCTACAAATGAATCCCATTCTTTAATTCCATGGCTTGTTGCTGCTCTTATTGTGCAATAGCATCATATTTCTGAAACTTTTAATTTGATTTTCTCTTTTCTATTAAAATGTTTTGTGGACCTGAGCAGATCAACATTCCTGAGACCTTTATCTTTCTTTAGTTTCAGATATTGTATGATGGACAACATTCGCTGGTCAGGTTTTGGCTCATTTTGTATCTCATTATTGTTTGACTGCTACTTAAGGAAAAAGAAACAATGAAGGGGTCTGAGTCTTCAAGAGAAAGTCAAATAAAATTCATTCAAAAGAAGTTAATTAGCAGCAAAAACAGATCACTAAATAAGAAAAGGGTTAGAATGAAAACCTGCAGCTACTGGGACCCTCCAGGACCGGAGTTAGGGACCCATGCTGTAAAACAACACAAACAGCTGTGTCACAATACTACCACCCTGTGGTCACTTTGCACATTGCAACATTGAAATGAAACGAACGAGGATGTAATTTAATGTTTAGATAGATAGATAGATAGATAGATAGATACTTTATTAATCCCAAGGGAAAATTCACAACACGGACCTGCTGTTTAAAGCAGGGATGACAAACTCATTCAGAACAGCAGTAGCTTCAGTTTTTTTTTGTTTTGATCACTTTCTCCATTATTAAGAATTACTAATGTTGTTGGCACATACTATGTTGTCTTGATTTTTAATTAACTTCAATTTCAATTGTTTAATTTCTTCTGTAAGTAGGAATTCATGTCAGGAAGTTTTAATAAAGCTTGTTGATTTATTTAAAAGAGGAAGAGAAGCAATTGGGGAAAAAGATGTAGATGGGAAGAAAAGAAAAAATAATAATAATAATAATAAAATTGACAAGTAGTCCACAAACTGGGCTGACCATCTCTGTGTGCTTTCCTACACATCGAAGACTCTCTGCAATGCTACCAAGGTCGCCCACAAGCCAAGAAGAACCAACACTGGATTCTGGTTAGGTGAGAATAGCGGACTCCCTTGACTCCCTCTTGCAGCACCGCATCCAGAACAGAGCAATCAAACAATAATGAGATGCAAAATGAGCCAAAAGGTTACCTTAGATCTCATTTGCAACGCTGTCTTTCATACATGAAAAAATATTTGGTAGTGGTCTCTCCTAGACTTTCACATATACTCAGATATGGGGATGGAAGGCACTATATAAATAAAACATATTATTACTCTTGTTAAGGATATCTCTGTACTTCCTCTATTCAGCTTTCTGGCCACCACCACACTTCACAATTGGAATGGTGTTGTGTAGGTGATGTGTTCTGCCTGGTTTCCCCCCAGACATGATGTTAGTTTCATCAGACCACACAGTCTTGTTTCGCTTAGACTGAGAGTCCTTTAGGTGCCTTCTTTACAAACTCCAAGCAGGCTGCGGGTTCTCGCTCCATGCTCCCATCTCCGTTTTGGGAGCTATCGAACCCAACACCATCAGTAATGTCACCGGGTGAGCTGATCAGTGAAGACATCAACAAAGAAAGGGGATGGTGCCAAAAAGTGCAAGAGTGCTTTTATTTAAAAACAGTCAAAACAAAGTGTTCAAATAGTGCAGTGCTTCAAACATTATTAAATAAATAAAAAATCCATTAAAAAGGTAAAACCCCAGGCGTTAAAACAAGGCTAAAATGAGATTAAAATCCTACTTTCAACATTGGGGGTCACACCAGCCAACCTCTGCTCCTTCCCAGTCTCTCCAGCTCTTTCATCGTATGCTCAGCGGGAGAGACTTCAGCCACTGCTGTCTTCATTCTACCGACCCCTGTCATGGCTGCCACTGCCGGCGTCTGCCTGACTGCTCGGGGTCGGTTGTCGGCCCGTCTTTCTTCTCGCACTCTAAGTTGTCCCTTGGATCCCTAGGGCTTCTATTAACTCAGTGGGTACAATCCTGTCTCACAAGCGCCGATCACTCACTCTATCTGGGACCCCTGACCGCGCTGAGCTCTCTCTTTCACACTCTCTTTCTCCAATGCTGCTCTCTCGCTATCTGCCTCTTCCTTTCTTTTACCATTTTTTCTTTTTGCCTCGTGCTTCTATTTATTATGAGGATGTGGCTATTGACAGCTCCCGGCTTCAATTACAGATGCAGACAATTCCTCACCTGTGCACATAACAGAGTAAACGCCCGCCTCACGTAGAATCCAGGAACCACTCCGGCCACACTTTACCACACCCCTTTTTTAAGCTGCGAGTGCAACGATTATTTATTTAAAAACTGGGCTTTTATTTTGAGCCATGGACCCGCTGTATCACAGCTCCCATATGTCTTTTACTGTGAAGAGGCTTCTGCCCTTTCAGCTCTGTCCAGATCAATGGAGTGCTGCAGTGGCGGTTGCCCTTCTGGAAGCTTCTCCCACCTTCACACAAGTTCTCCTCCTCTTCTGATCATTGGAATCTTGATCACCTCTCTTTCCGTGGCCCTCTTCCCCCTGTTTGCTCACTTTGCCTCTAAGAAGAGTCGTGGTCTTTCCAAACGTCTACCATGTAAGAATTCTGAAGGCAGCTGTGCAGATCCTTGCATTGGCACAATGCTGTCTCTAAACTCTGCAGGCAGTTCCTTTGAGCTCCTGGATTGGTTTTTGCTCAGCTGTGGGACCTTCTAAAGACATGTGTGTGCCTTTCTTAATCATGTCCAGTCAATTCCATTATGACAAAACATGGATTCCAAACAAGGGGTAGATATATCTCAGAGATGATCAATAGAATGGGGTGCTTCTGAGCTAAATACCAAGTGTTGAATACTTGTGATATTTTAGTTTATTTTTAGTACATTTACAGAATTTCCAAAATCCTATTTTCACCTTCTCATTTTGAGAGTTGTCCGATCAGGGAAAAATTTTATTTAAATTATTTTAGATTAGATATGGTAAAGAGTGATGGATGCCAGACGGAGGTGAGGATCTGTGAGAAGCAATATGGTTTCTTGCCAGGAAAGAGTACTACAGATGAGACGATTGCTTTAAGAGTGATGATGGAGAAGTACAGAGAAGGTCAGAAGGGATTGCATTGCGTGTTTGTGGACTTAGAGAAAGCCTATGACAGGTGCCAAGAGAGAGGAGTTATGGTGCTGTATGAGGAAGTCGGGAGTAGCAGAGAAGTATGTGAGGATGGTGCAGGATATGTATGAGGACATTGTGACTGCGGTGAGGTTTGCAGCAGTAATGACAGCCTGGGATTACATCGAGGACTGGCTCTGTGCCCTTTCCTGTTCTTAATGGTGATGGACAGGTTGACAGATGAGCTCAGACAGGACTCTCCAATGACTATGATGTTCGAGGATGACATTGTGATCTATAGTGAGATTAGACACCAGGTTGAGATGAACCTAGAGAGGTGGAGGTACACACTGGAGAGAAGAGGAATGAGAGTTAGTAGGAGTAAGATGGAGTACATGTGCGTGAATGAGAGGGAAGGTGATCGAAGGGAAGGTGGGTGACGGTAGACAGATTTAAATACTTGGGTTCAATGGGCCAAAGCAACAGAGACTATAGCAGAAAGGTGAAGAAGAAAGTGCAGTCAGGGTGGACTGGGTGGAAAAGAGCGGTAGGAATGATTTGTAATAGAACAGTACTTGCAATAGTGAAAGGGAAAGTCTATAGGATGACAGTGAGGCCAGCTATATTGTAGGATTTGGAGATGATGCCATTGACAAGAAGACAGGAGGTAGAGCTGGAAATGGGGGAGCTGAAGACGCTACGATTTGAGGGTAGACAGGACTAGGAATGAGTATATTAGAGGGACAATACAGGTACGACACCTTGGTGACCAAGTGACAGAGGTGAGATTGAGATGATTTGGGGACATACAGAGGAGAGATGAGGGATACATCGGGAAAATGGATGCTGAGGATGGAACTGCCCGGCAAGAGGAAAAGAGGAAGGCCAAATAGGAGGATTATGGATGTGGTGAGGGAGAACATGAAGGAAGTCGGTGTGGCAGAAAATGAGGTAAAAGACAGGGATAGATGAAGACAGATGATCAGCTGTGGCAACTCCTAAATAAGCAGCAGAAAGAAGAAGAAGATAAACTTTATTAATCCCATGGGGAAATTCAGATGCTTATAGCAGCAGAAACACAAAAAACAAGAATACAGACTCACTGGACCAATAATACACCCAATCAATCATCCATCCAGCCATTATCCAACTTGCTATATCCTAACTACAGTGGTCACGGGGGTCTGATGGAGCCAGTCCCGGCTAACACAGGGCGCAAGGCAGGAAACAAACCCCGGGCAGGGCGCCAGCCCACCGCAGACCCAATCAATCAATCAACCAATAAGTCAATAAATAAATAAAAATAAACTTAATGAGCACATTGGGTAGAAGCATTGAATTGCCTGATAGCAGTGTGCAGAAAAGACTCTCTTAGTACAGGACACATTGAAACGTAACAAA